>NC_046253.1:1337139-1586667 GCF_009819885.2 Catharus ustulatus
TTAGAGAAGCAGAATTCTAAGAGGTTAAGGAGAAATGCTTCAGGCTGGTGGTTTTGTTTCTTCGGGTAATTTGTCAATAAAAATCCCTGCCTTGGAGCCAGAGCTCTCTCTCGCTCCTCTCTCATCACTCTCTCTTCCTCCACCACAATCATCATCACCACTGCCAGCACGGGAGAGAAGAAACAGAGGAAGAAGAAGAAGAACAGAAGAGAAGAAGAAAGGCCAGGGAGCATCTGCCTCTCGAGCCTCTGTCCCAGGCCGCAGCTTCCCCCTCTGGCAGCAGAGAGCTGCTGCTGCTTCCATGGGCACTTTAGGCCACAGAGATTGCACAGGGACTTGAGAGCCTGGCACTCTTTGCCTTTGGAGCCTGCCGTGCCTTTGCACTGAACACCTTGGCAGCAGCAGCAGCTGCTGTGCTCTCTGAAGCTGTAAAGCCATCCCCAATCCCCACAGGCGCTGCCATTGCCGGTGCCGCTGCTGAGGCCGCCTGTGCCACGGGGGCCTGAGGGCTCCCCAGCTGGGGCTGCCTGTGCCACACGAAGCCTTGAGCCCTGCTGCTGCCCTTGGCCAGCTGCAGAGAGCACAAGGCTTTGGCCATTGCTCAGAGGCCCCCAGCTGGCCACAGCAGCCCATGCTGCCAGCAGCCCTGGGCCTCAGAGCCCTCCCTCCTGCTGGGGCCGTGCAGGGGCCAAGGGCCTGCACCAGGCTCCTGCTCTTGCCACAGGAGCAAGGCTGCAGCTCCAGCCTTTGGGCCCTGGGCCGCAGCAGCCCAGGGCAGGCCCAGCTGCAGAGCTCCCAGCCCCGCTGCCTTTCACTGCAGCTCTGCTCAGCACTGATCCCCAGCCCAGATTCTCCCTGCGCTTGCTGCTTCCACATTCCCCGTCCTGTTCCCGTATTCCCAGCCCCATTCCCGCTCCCTGTCCCCATTCCCCATCCCATTCTCACTCTTGCTGTCCATGCTCTAGTCCCAGTCTCTGATCCTTCCACGCTCTCACTCTTGTAGTGCAGTTCCCGGTCCCATTCTCGGTGCCAAATTCCCGGTCCCTGTGCTCCTTCCCGGTCCCATTCCCAGACCCGGTCCCATTCCCTGACCCGGTCCCATTCTCAGAGCCATTCCATTATTCCCATTGCCATTCCCTGTCCCCATTCCCTGTCCGTGGGTCCTTTCCTAATCCCCCTTCCAGTTCCTTTCCCTCTCCCTCTCCGGTATTCGCGTTCCCTGTCCCCATTCCCGGTGCCTGTCCCCATTCCCGGTCCCTGTCCCCATTCCCGATCCCCATTCCCACAGCGCGGCTCCTTTTGGGTGGCGGCACCGGGCCGGGCCGGGCTGGGAGCGGAGGAGAAGCGGGAGGAGGAGGAAGAGGAGGGACACGGGAGGAGGAAGAGGAGGGACACGGGAGGAGGAGCAGCAGCAGCAACAGGAACAGGAACAGGCTCCGGCACCAGCGCCGCCCTGAAGAAGAAGCCGCAGGTAAGCGGGGAAGGGGAGCTCGCCCCCAATCCATCCCGGGGGGCTCCGGGAGGGTTTTTTTTGCGGGGCAGGGGATGTTTGGATGTGGCAGGAGCCCAAAGGCGAGCCCGAAATGGCCCTGGAGGGATCTTGGCGGGTCCCAGGTGGCGATGGCCCGGGAGCGGCGGGGAGGGGGCGATCTCGGCTCTGGGCATCGGCGGCAGAGCCGGGGGGGAAGGCGGGAGCCCCGGAGCGGGGAGAGCGCCCAGGGCCGATCCCGGAGCCGGGGCACCCCCGGCAGCCTGGAGGGCTGCGGGAGCTCGGTGATGAGCGGGCTCCGGGCCCCCCGAGGCTGAAAGGGGCGCTGACTTCTCCAGCTGCCCTTGGCCAGCGGCACCAGCGAACCCAACGCGCTCAGCCCTTGTTTTCCTCCCCACAGCAGCATTTCCCAAACCCCGGCACCGAGGAGGAGGAGGAGGCCGTGAGGAAGAGGAGGAGGATGGCCCTGGAGGCTCAGGCAGGTGAGGAGGAAGTCAGTGCCCCTTTCCCCCTGTGTCCTGCTCCATGCCCTTGTCCTTGGCTCTGGCCCGGAGGCAAATCCCATCCTGTGCTTGTCCTTCGTGCCCCAGAGCAGGAGCTGAGCACGGAGAGCAGCGAGGACAAATCCCCGCGGCAGAACCTCGTGCAAGAGGCCGTTGGCAGCGGCTCCACGGCGCAGGAACGCAACGGGGAGGAAAAGCCCCGCAGATCCCACACCAGGAGGGGCTGCAAACGCACAGCCCGGGGATCCCAGCAGCAAAGAGCCAGCCCGGGCCAGGGAGGCGGCCGCAGCTCGGAGCTGGGGCTCCCGGAGCAGCTTCGCGATGGGGAGAAGCCCCACAAGTGCTCGGAATGTGGGAAGGGATTCAGGTGGAGATCGGAGCTGGTCAAACACCAGAGAATCCACACGGGGGAACAACCCTACGAGTGTGGGGAGTGTGGGAAGAGATTCAGAGTGATCTCAAACCTGAACACACACCAGAGAACCCACACGGAGGAGAGGCCCTACGAGTGTGATAAATGCAGGAAGAGGTTTCAGACCCGCGCCCATCTCCACAGACACTATCGCACTCACACAGAGGAGAGGCCTTATGAGTGCCCTGACTGCGGGAAGGGCTTCAAGCAAAACTCCACGCTTATCAAGCACCGGCGCATCCACACCGGGGAGAGGCCCTACGAGTGTGATAAATGCAGGAAGAGGTTTCAGACCAGCTCCCATCTCCTCATGCACTATCGCACTCACCTGGATGAGAGGCCTTATGAGTGCCCTGACTGCGGGCAGTGCTTCAAGCGGAACTCCAACCTCGTTAGGCACCAGCTCATCCACACCGGGGAGAGGCCCTACGAGTGTGATAAATGCAGGAAGAGGTTTCAGAGCAGGTCCCATCTCCTCAAGCATTATCGCAGTCACATCATGGGGAGGCCGTATCGCTGCCCCGACTGCGGGAAGGGCTTCAAGTTAAACTCAGACCTCATCACCCATCGGCGCATCCACACTGTGGAGAGGCCCTACGAGTGTGATAAATGCAGGAGGAGGTTTCAAACCAACTCCCATCTGCTCCAGCACTGTCGCATTCACACCGAGGAACGGCCTTATGAGTGTCCCGACTGCAGGATGGGTTTCAGGAAGAAATCATACCTCGTCAAGCACCGCCGCATCCACACCGGGGAGAGGCCCTACGAGTGTGATAAATGCAGGAAGAGGTTTCAGAGCAGTTCTTGTCTCCTCCAGCACTATCGCACTCACACTGGAGAGAGGCCTTATGAGTGCCCTGACTGCGGGAAGGGATTCAAGCAAAACTCCAGCCTCATCATCCACCGGCGCATCCACACTGGGGAGAGGCCCTACGAGTGTGATAAATGCAGGAAGCGGTTTCACACCAACTCCATTCTCGTCAGGCACTTTCGCACTCACATCGATGAGAGGCCTTATGAGTGCTGCATCTGTGGGAAGGGTTTCAAGCGAAACTCCAGCCTCATCATCCACCGGCGCATCCACACTGGGGAGAGACCCTACGAGTGTGATAAATGCAGAAAGAGGTTTCAGAGAAGCTCCAATCTCCTCCTGCACTATCGCACTCACATCGATGAGAGGCCTTATGAGTGCCATGACTGTGGGAAGAGCTTCAAGGAAAACTCACACCTTGTCAGACATCAACTCATCCACACTGGGGAGAGGCCCTACGAGTGTCCCGAGTGTGGGCAGAGCTTCTCCAGGAGCTCTCACTTGATCCGACACCAACGGAGTCTCCACTGAGGGAAGCCCTGCGCGTGCCCCGAGTGCGGGAAGAGCTTCGTGCGCTGCTCCAGCTCCATCCCCCATGGCAGGATCCGCGCTGGATGATCCCCAGTGAGCCCCGGTGGGCAGAGCCCCGCTGAGCCCTGGTGCCGCTGATCCGTGTTGGGAACACACCTGGCTGGGGGCTCCACGTCCTCCTGCTCCCATCCCAGCCCACATCCCATTCCCAGTCCCATGCTCCGTATCCATTTCCATTTCCATTTTCATATTTCCAGTTCTGTTCCCATATTCCCATTCCCAATCCTGTTTCCATAATCCCATTTCCGTTCCCTGTTCCATTTCCTTAATCCTCTCCCCATATTCTCTTCCCAGTTTGTTATTTCCATATTCCCTGTCCCATTCCCGTATTCCCATCCCCTGTCCTGTTTCCATTCCGATCCCATGTTGCACAGTTATGAACAAGGAGTGGAAATTTCAGTTTGAAATAAGTACAAATCTGTTTTAAGTTCCTTCAAAAGTAAAAGCCTGAGGATCTGGTGTGAAAAACCAGCTGAAGCGAAATCTCCAAAACTTAATTCTAGACAGAGTAAAAATACAGCAAGAATATTTCTTCTGACTCAAGAAAAATCTCACTTTTTACATCTGCTGTCATCAGTCATCTCTGGATAACCTTGGAGGTCTTCTGTAACATAAGTTGTCCTTTTGAATTGTTTAATTGGCATCTTCCACAAGCAGTTGGGGATGGATTGGATCAAAACTCGTTGTTTTGGGGACAGTGGGTTGGAAATCACGCAGGTTTCTTCCACCCACCCAAGCTCTGCCTGCAGGGAAATTCTTTTGTTTTGACCTTGAAATGTCGATGTTTCTGTTTGAAAACGTTTCAAAGTTTGGTTAAAATACAGATGTTGAACTGAGGTGTGGATGGAGACATGGGGGACGTGGATGGGGACATGGGGACATGGTGGGACATGGATGGGGACATGGATGGGGACATGGGGACATGGTGAGACATGGGGACATGGTGTGACATGGACATGGATGGGGACATGGATGGGGACATGGGGACATGGTGGGACATGGGGACATGGTGGGGCACGGGGACATGGTGGGATATGGATGGGGACATGGGAACATGGGGGACATGGATAGGGACATGGTGTGACATGGACATGGATGGGAACATGGTGTGACAAGGATGGGGACATGGAGGACATGGATGGGACCATGGATGGGGACATGGTGGGACATGGGGGATCCCAGCTGGACACTGGTGTGGATGGGCACCAGACCATGGATCCCATCCTGGATGGACAGCAGATCATGGATCCCAGCTGGACACTGCTCTGGATGGACACCAGAGCATGGATCCCACCCTGGATGGACACCAGAGCATGGATCCCAGCTGGACACTGGTGTTAATGGACACCAGAGCATGGATCCCAGCTGGACACTGGTGTGCATGGACACCAGAGCATGGATCCCACCCTGGATGGACATGAGACCCTGGATCCCAGCTGGACACTGATCTCGATGTACAACAGACCCTGGATCCCAGTGTGGATGGACACCAGAGCATGGATCTCAGCTGGACACTGGTGTGGATGGAGACCAGAGCATGGATCCCACCCTGGATGGACACCAGATCATGATCCCAACTGGACATTGGTCTGGACGGACACCAGACCATGGATCTCAGTCTGGATGGACACTGGTCTGGATGAACACCAGAGCATGGATCCCAGCTGGACACTGGTGTGGATGGACACCAGAGCATGGATCCAAGCTGGACACTGGTGTGGATGGACACCAGAGCATGGATCCCAGCTGGACACTGGTGTGGATGGACACCAGAGCATGGATCCCAGCTGGACACTGGTGTGGATGGACACCAGACCCTGGATCCCACCCTGAATGGACACCAGAGCATGGATTCCAGTCTTGATGGACACCAGAGGATAGATGCCAGCTGGACACTGGTCAGATGGACACCAGACCATGGATCCCAGTCTGGATGGACACCAGAGGATGGATCCCAGCTGGACACTGGTCAGATGGACACCAGACCATGGATCCCAGTCTGGATGGACACTAAAGCATGGATCCCAGGTGGACACTGGTGTGGATGGACACCAGACCATGGATCACAGATGGACACTGGTCTGGATGAAGACCAGAGCATGGATCCCACTCTGGATGGACACCAGAGCATGGATCCCAACTGGACACTGCTCTGGATGGACACCAGACCATGGATCACACCCTGGATGGACAATAGTCAGATGGACACCAGACCATAGATACCACTCTGGATGGACACCAGAGCATAAATCCCTACTGGACACTGGTCAGATGGACAGCAGAACATGGATCCCAGCTGGACACTGGTGTAGATGGACACCAGAGCATGGATCTCACCCTGGATGGACACCAGAGCATGGATCCCAGCTGGACACTGGTGTTGATGGACACCAGACCATGGATCCCATCCTGGATGGACATCAGAGCGTGGATCCCAGCTGGACACTGGTCTGGATGGACACCAGACCCTGGATCCCACCCTGGATGGACACCAGAGCATAAATCCCAGCTGGACACTGCTCTGGATGGGCACCAGAGCATGGATCCCAGCTGGACACTGGTGTGGATGGACACCAGACCATGGATCCCAGTCTGGATGGACACTGGTGTGCATGGACACCAGAGCATGGATCCCAGCTGGACACTGGTCAGATGAGCACCAGACCATGGGTCCCAGCCTGGATGGAAAGGAGACCATGAATCCCTACTGGACAGTGGTGTGGATGGACACCAGACCATGGATCCCACCCTGGATGGACACCAGAGCATGGATCCCAGCTGGACACGGGTCTGGATGGACACCAGAGCATTGATCCCACCCTGAATGGACACCAGAGCATGGATTCCAGTCTTGATGGACACCAGAGGATGGATGCCAGCTGGACACTGGTCAGATGGACACCAGACCATGGATCCCAGTCTGGATGGACACTAGAGCGTGGATCCCAGGTGGACACTGGTGTGGATGGACACCAGACTGTGGATTCCAGCTGGACACTGATCTAATGGACACCAGAGCACGGATCCTGACTGGACACTGGTCTGGATTGACCCCAGACCCTGGATCCCCGTCTGGATGGACACTATAGCATGGATCCCAGATGGACACTTGTCTGGATGGACACCAGACCATGGATCACAGATGGACACTGGTCTGGATGGACAGCAGAGCATGGATCCCAGTCTGGATGGACCCCAGACCATGGATCACAGATGGACACTGGTCTGGATGGAGACCAGAGCATGGATCCGAGCTGGACAATGGTCTGGATGGACACCAGAGCATGGATCCCAGCTGGACACTGGTCTGGATGGACACCAGAGCATGGATCCCAGCTGGACATTGGTGTGGATGGACACCAGATGATGGATCCCTCTCTGGATGGACACCAGACCATGGATCCCAGCTGGACACTGGTGTGGATGGACACCAGACCATGGATTCCACCCTGGATGGACACCAGAGCATAAATCCCAGCTGGACACTGGTCTGGATGGACACCAGCCCATGGATCCCACCCGGGATGGACACCAGAGCATGGATCCCAGCTGGACACTGGTCTGGATGGACACCAGATTATGGATCCCAACTGGACACTGGTCAGATGGACACCTGACCCTCAATCCCACCCTGGATGGACACCAGAGCATGGATCCCAGCTGGACACTGGTCTGGATGGACACCAGAGCATTGATCCCACCCTGAATGGACATCAGACCATGGATCCCACCCTGGATGGACACTGCTCTGGATGGACACCAACTGGACACTGCTCTGGCCAGCCCCTGTCCCTTTAACCCCCCACCCTGTCCCCCCATCTCAGATGATCACCAACCTGTCCCCTCTGTCCCCCACTAACCCACCCAAAAATAAACCCCCCCAAAAAATAAACCCGATTCCAAAACACCAACCCTGCAGAACAAGAGGGAAACTGAGGCACGGTGTCACCCATCCCCTAAATTGTCACCTCAGCGTGTTGAACTCCACAATTATCACATCGAGAGGAGGAGGAGGAGGAGGAGGAGGGAGGGGAGGAGGAAGGAGAGGTGAGGCTGTGACTCAAACTCCTGCCCGGTCACATGGGGAAGCCGCGACAGGAACCGGAGCCGAGCGCGGAGGTACCGCGGGCACATCTCGGGGAGGGTCGGGGGGGTCCCCAAAATCCCCAAAAAAATCCCAAAAAACTCCCTAAAAACTCCCCAAAAAGTCCCCTCGCAGCGCGGGGGGTTCGGGGTCTCGCAGCATCCTCGGAGGGGGGGTGGAAACGGGGTGAGGGTGACCCCAAAATTTCGTCACCTCCCCCGGCAGGATGTGGGTCACCCCCCCCATCCTTGGTGACAATTTGGTGACAAAAAGCGCGGGAAGGGTGACACGGTGAGGGGGTGCCCAGATGGAGGGGGACCCCAGGGTGACAATGAGGGGGGTCAGGGGTGTCCCCAAAATGCGGGGGGAGGGGGAGGAGGGGGAGGGGGGGGGGGAGGGGAAGCGCGGTTGGGGAGCGACGGAAACGCCTCCGGTGCCGCCTGAGCCCGGGGCGAGGGGGGTGGCGCGGCACCTGTCACATTGTCACCGTGTCGCTTGTCACTGTGTGCTTCTGTGCCCGTGTTCTGTCCCCTGTCCTGTCCCTCTGTCCCCCTGTCACATTGTCACCGTGTCACTTGTCCCTCTGTCCCCCTGTCCCTCTGTCCTGTTCCTCTGTCCCCCTGTCCTGTCCCCCTGTCCCTCTGTCCCCTGTCCTGTCCCCCTGTCCCTCTGTCCTGTCCCTCTGTCCCCCTGTCCTGTCCCTCTGTCCCCCGTCCCTCTGTCCCCTTGTCCCTCAATCCCCCTGTCACATTGTCACCGTGTCCCTCTGTCCTGTCCCTCTGTCCCCCGTCCCTCTGTCCCCTTGTCCCTCAATCCCCCTGTCACATTGTCACCGTGTCCCTCTGTCCTGTCCCTCTGTCCCCCTGTTCTGTCCCCTGTCCCCTGTCCCCCTGTCACATCATCACCGTGTCCCTCTGTCCCTCTGTCCCTCTGTCCCTCTGTCCCTCTATCCCTCTGTCCCTCTGTCCTGTCCCCCTGCCCCTCTGTCCTGTCCCTCTGTCCCTCTGTCCTCCTGTCCCTCTGTCCCCGGGACACCTCAGGGAATTTGGGGACACCCCCCAAAAATTGGGGCCCTTCAAGGTGGGGGGGCCGGGTTGGGGGTGACTGCCCCACCAGCACCCCAAAAACCAACCCTGAAACCCCCCAAAATCGCTCCCCCCACCCCACAAACCCCAAATCCAACCCCAAACCCATCCCTGAACCCCCCAAAATTTCTCTCCCCATCCCGCAAACCTCAAACCAACCCCCTAAACCCCCCAAAACCCCAAAATCCGACCCCAAATCCATCCCTGGACCCCCCAAAATTATTCCCCCCACCCCACACACCCCAAATCCGATCCGAAATCCATCCCTGGACCCTCCAAAATCGCTCCCCCCATCCCTCACACCCCAAAATCCAAACCCTAAACCCCCCAAAATTTCTCTCCCCATCCCACAAACCCCAAATCCAACCCCAAACCCACCCCTGAACCCCCCAAAATTATTCCCACCACCCCAAAAACCCCAAATCCAGACCTTGAACCCCCCAAAATTACTCCCCCACCCTACAAACCCCAAAATCCAAACCCTAAACCCCCAAAAATTCCTCCCCCCGTCCCACAAACCCCAAATCCGACCCCAAACCCATCCCTAAACCCCCCAAAATTTCTCTCCCCGTCCCACAAACCCCAAATCCGACCCCTAAACCCCCAAAACCCCAAAATCCAACCCCAAATCAATCCCTGAACCCCTCAATATTTCTGTCCCCATCCCACACACCCCAAAATCCAAACCATGGACCCCCCAAATTTACTCCCCCCACCCCACAAACCCCAAAATCCAACCCCAAATCCATCCCTGGACCCCCCAAAATTTCTCTCCCCATGCCACAAACCCCAAATCCAACCCTTGGACCCCCCAAACCCCCAAAATCCATCCCTGGGCCCCCCAAAATTACTCCCCCAACCCCACAAACCCCAAAATCCAGACCATGGACCCCCCAAAATTTCTCTCCCCATCCCACAAACCCCAAATCCAACCCTTGGACCCCCCAAAATCCCCCCCCCAAAACCCCAAAATCCAACCCCAAACCCACCCCCTAAACCCCCCAAAATTTCTCTCCCCATCCCCAAAGCCCCAAAATCCAACCCCAAACCCACCCCTGAACCCCCCCAAACCCCAAAATCCAACCCCAAATCCATCCCTGGACCCCCCAAAATTATTCCCACCACCCCAAAAACCCCAAATCCAGACCTTGAATCCCCCAAAATCTCTCCCCCCACCCCCAAAACCCCAAAATCCAACCCCAAATCCATCCCTGAACCCCCCAAAATTTATCTCCCCATGCCACAAACCCCAAATCCGACCCTTGGACCCCCTCAAAACCCCAAAATCGCTCCCCCATCCCTCACACCCCAAAATCCAAACCCTAAACCCCCCAAACTCAAATCCCTCCACCCCACAAACCCCAAATCCAATCCTAAATCCATCCCGAAACCCCCCAAAATCCCTCCCCAAACCCCCAAAACCCCAAATCCAACCCCAAACCCACCCCTAAACCCCCCCAAATTATTCCCACCACCCCACAAACCCCGAAACCCACCCCTAAACCCCCCCAAAATCTCTCCCCCCACCCGCAAAACCCCAAAAACCAACCCCAAATCTATCCCTGAACCCCCCAAAATTACTCACTCCCACCCCATAAACCCCAAACCCACCCCCTAAAACCCCAAAACCCCTCCCCAGACCCCCAAAATCGCTCCCCCGACCCCACAAACCCCAAATCCGACCCCAAATCCATCCCTGGACCCCCCCAAAATTTCTCTCCACATCCCACAAACCCCAAAATCCAACCCCTAAACCCCCCAAAATCGCTCCCCCCACCCCCAAAACCCCAAAAACCAACCCCCAATCCATCCCTGAAACCCCCAAACTCAACTCCCCCCACCCCACAAACCCCAAACCCACCCCTAAACCCCCCAAAATTTCTCTCCCCATCCCACAAAACCCAAATCCAACCCTTGGACCCCCCCAAAATCCCCCCCCAAAACCCCAACCCCACCCACCAAATCCCCCAAAACCCCAAAATCCAACCCCAAATCCATCCCTGGACCCCCCTAAAATTTCTCTCCCCACCCCACAAACCCCAAATCCAACCCCAAACCCACCCCAAAAACCCCTCCAAAAACCCCAAAACCCCCCCAAAACCCCATAAAACCCCCCCAAAAACCCCAACCCCCCCCCCTAACCCCCCCCTCTCTCACCCCACAGATGGACCCCGACCCCTCTCCGCCCAGCCCGGAGCCCCCCGCCCTATTAAAAACCTACAAATGGCTCAGCCCGCTCCAGGGGGACCCCGAAAAAATCGGGGGGACCCCCGGGAGCCGCCGCTGGGCGAGGCTGCAGGGCTGGAAACGCTCCTACAGCCACCCCGACACCGAGGGCGGCGACAAAACCGGCGACAAAACCGGCGACAAAATTGGTGACAGAGCTGGTGACAAACCCGGTTACAAGCCTGGTGACAAATCTGGTGACAAATCTGGCGGCACCAAGGCCAGCGCGAGGCGGTCGCTGTTCCAAAGGGCTTTTTCTGCCCCCTCCAAGTGGCCCAGGGGACACTCGGGGACGCGAGGGGACACCAGGGGACACGAGGGGACAAAGCCACCCCCGGCGCTGCAGCGGTACCTGAGAGGAGCGGGGAGGAGGAGGGGACACGGTGACAGCCAGGAGGGGGAGGGGACAGGTGAGATTTGGGTGGAATTGGGGGATTTTGGGGTGGGATTTGTGGATTTTGGGGTGGAATTGGGGGATTTTGGGGTGGAATTTGTGAATTTTGGGGTGTTTGGGATTAAAGGATTGTGGGTTTTGGGGTGGAATTGATGGATTTTGGGGTGTGGAGTTATGGGATTGTGGATTTTGGGGTATTTGAGGCTGTGGGATTGTGGATTTTGGGGTGGAATTGGTGGATTTTGGGGTGTGGGATTATGGGGTGGTGGGTTTTGGGGTGATTGTGATGGATTTTGGGGTGTGGGATTATGGGGTTGTGGATTTTGGGGTGTTTGGGGTGGAATTGGTGGATTTTGGGGTGTGAGTTATGAGGTTGTGGATTTTGGGATGTGGGGTTATGGGACTGTGGATTTTGGGGTGATTGTGATGGATTTTGGGGTGGAACTGATGGATTTTGGCGTGTTTGGGGTTATGGGATTGAGGATTTGGGATGGAATTGGTGGATTTTGGAGTGTTTGGGGTTATAGGATTGTGGATTTTGGGGTGTTCAGGGTTATGGGATTGAGGATTTTGGGGTGATTGTGAAGGATTTGGGGGTGGAATTGGTGAATTTTAGGGTGAAATTTGTGGATTTTGGGGTGTTTAGGGTTGTGGGGTTAAGGATTTAGGGGTGTGGGTGATTGATTTTGGGGTGGAATTGATGAATTTTGGGGTGTTTGGGGTTATGGGGTTGTGGATTTTGGGGTGCAATTGGTGGATTTTGGGGTGGAATTTGTGGATTTTGGGGTGGAATTTGTGGATTTTGGGGTGTGGGTTATGGGACTGTGGATTTTGGGGTGTTTGGGGTGGAATTGATGGATTTTGGGGTATTTGGGGTTGTGGGGTTGAGGATTTTAGGGTGTGGGTTGTGGATTTGGGGGGGGAATTTTGGGGTTTAGGGTGGAATCTGTGGATTTTGGGGTATTTGGGGTTATGGGGTTGTGGATTTTGGGGTGTTTGGGATTAAAGGATTGTGGGTTTTGGGGTGGAATTGGTGGATTTTGGGGTGTGGGTTATGGGGTTGTGGATTTTGGGATGGAATTGATGGATTTTGGGGTGTGGGGTTATGGGATTGTGGATTTTGGGGTGTGCGTGAGGGATTTTGGGGTGTTTGGGGTTATGGGGTTGTGGATTTTGGGGTGGAATTTGTGGATTTTGAAGTGTGAGGGGTGTGGAGTGATGGATTTTGGGGTATTTGGGGTTATGGATTTTGGGGTGGAATTGATGGATTTTGGGGTGTGGGGGTGTTGAGTGATGGATTTTGGGGTGTGGGGTTATGGGGTGGTGAATTTTGGGGTGTGGGGTTATGGGGTTGAGGATTTTGGTGTTTTTGGGGTTATGGGGTTGAGGATTTTGGGGTAGAATTGATGGATTTTGGGGTGTGGGGTTATGGGATTGTGGATTTTGGGGTGGAATTGGTGGATTTTGGGGTGTTTGGAGTTATGGGATTGCGGATTTTGGGGTTATGGGATGATGGATTTTGGGGTGTGAGTTATGAGGTTGTGGATTTTGGGGTGTTTGGGATTAAAGGATTGTGGATTTTGGGGTGGAATTGGTGGATTTTGGGGTGTGGGGTTATGGGGCTGTGGATTTTGGGGTGGAATTGATGGATTTTGGGTTGTGATTTTTGGGGTGTGGGGTGACCTGCCACATCCCCCCGATGTCCCCTCCCTATCCCCTCCCTGTCCCCTCCCGTGCCACCCGGACCCGGCCAAACCGGCTCGGGGCCACCCACGGGGCTGGCCCGGGGCCACCTGGGCTTGTCCCCACACGTGTCACTGTCACTGTCACTGTCACACTGCCACGTGTCACATGGTGTCACCTCAGCCCTGGTGGCACCTCCTGTCCCTCAGTGTCACCTCCACGGCCACCTGTCCCCAATCCTGGCCACCCCCTGTGGGTGACAATGATGCCTTGGGGGTGACAATGGCACCGTGTGTGTGACAATGACACTGTGGCCACCCCCCTGTGGGTGACAGTGACACCTTGGAGGTGACAATGACACCGGGGGGTGGTGACAGTGACACCGAGGGGGTGACAATGACACCAGGGGGGTGACAATGACACCGAGGGGGTGACAATGACACCGTGGCCACCTCCCTGTGTGTGACAATGGCACTATGGGGGTGGCAATGACACCGTGTGGGTGACAGTGACACCGTGTGGGTGACAATGACATCGTGGGTGTGACAATGACACCATGGGGGTGACAATGACACTGTGGTCACCTCCCTGTGGGTGACAATGACACCGTGGGGGTGACAATGACACCGTGTGGGTGACAATGACACCAGGGGGGTGACAATGACACCGGGGGAGTGACAATGACACTGTGGGGGTGACAATGGCACCGTGTGTGTGACAATGACACTGTGGCCACCCCCCTGTGGGTGACAATGACACCGAGGGGGTGACAATGACACCGTGTGGGTGACAGTGACACCGTGTGGGTGGCAATGACACCTTGGGGGTGACAATGACACCGAGGGGGTGGCAATGACACCATGGCCACCGCCCTATGTGTGACAATGACACCTTGGGGGTGACAATGACACTGAGGAGGTGACAATGACACCAGGGGGGTGACAATGACACCTTGGGGGTGACAATGACACCGAGGGGGTGACAATGACACCATGTGTGTGACAATGACACCGTGGCCACCCCTCCATTGTGTCCCCTCAGTGCCACCCCTGGGGCCACCCGCGGTGTCCCCGGTGTCCCCCGATGTCACCGTGTGGGACGTGTCCCAGTTCTCGCTGCAGGACGGGCGCCTGGTGCCACTGGGCAGGGATGACGAGGTGAGAGGGGACACCGGGAATGTCACCGGGGGGAGGGTGTCACCAAGGGGACAGGGTGGCACCTCCTGAGCCCTGGTGTCCCCTGGTGTCCCTCAATGTCCCCTCAATGTCCCCTGATGTCCCCAAGTGTCTCCTGCTGTACCTCAATGTCCCCTGATGTCCCCTGATGTCCACTCGTGTCCCTCAATGTCCCCACATGTCTCCACTGTCCCCTCAATGTCCCCACTGTCCCCTCAATGTCTCCACTGTCCCCTCAATGTCCCCACTGTCCCCTCAATGTCCCCAATGTCCCCTGATGTCCTCAATGTCCCCTGATGTCCCTCAGTGTCCCCAATGTCCCTCAATGTCCCCTCAATGTCCCCTGATGTCTCCAAGTGTCCCTTGGTGTCCCTCAATGTCCCCTCAATGTCCCTTGATGTCTCCAAGTGTCCCCTGGTGTCCCTCAATGTCCTCTCAATGTCCCCAAGGGTGACAGTGTGGAATTTCCTGTCCCCTGGTGTCCCCTGATGTCCCCAATGTCCCGTCAATGTCCCCTGATGTCCCCTGATGTCCCTAAGGGTGACAGGGTGGCACTTCCTGTGCCCTGGTGTCCCCTGATGTCCCTGAGTGTCCCCTGATGTCCCCAAGTGTCTCCTGCTGTCCCTCAATGTCCTCTCATGTCCCCTCATGTCCCCCAGTGTCCCTCAATGTCCCCCGATGTCTCCTGATGTCCTCTGATGTCCCTCAATGTCCCCTGATGTCCCCAAGTGTCTCCTGGTGTCCCTCAATGTCCTTTCGTATCCTCTGGTGTCCCCTGATGTCCCCTCGTGTCCTCTGCTGTCCCTCAATGTCCCCTGATGTCCCTGAGGGGACAGGGTGGCACTTCCTGAGCTCTGGTGTCCCCTGGTGTCTCTCAATGTCCCCTCAATGTCCCCTGATGTCCCCAAGTGTCGCCAATGTCCCTCAATGTCCCAAAAGTCCCCAATGTCCCCAATGTCCCCAATGTCCCCAATGTCCCCAATGTCCCTCAATGTCCCCTGATGTCCCCAATGTCCCCAGGGCTGGTGGCACAGCAGGACCCGCGCTGGCAGCGCCACCTCCGAGGCCACCGCGGGCAGGAGGGACCCGGGTGAGGAACTGGGATGGACTGGGATGGACTGGGAGGAACTGGGATGGACTGGGAGGGACTGGGAGGGACTGGGAGGGACTGGGAGGAACTGGGAGGGACTGGGAGGGACTGGGATGGACTGGGATGGACTGGGAGGGAACTGGGAGGGACTGGGATGGACTGGGAGGGACTGGGAGGGACTGGGAGGGAACTGGGAGGGACTGGGATGGACTGGGAGGGACTGGGAGGGACTGGGAGGAACTGGGAGGGACTGGGATGGACTGGGATGGACTGGGAGGGAACTGGGAGGGACTGGGATGGACTGGGAGGGACTGGGAGGGAACTGGGAGGGACTGGGATGGACTGGGAGGGACTGGGATGGAACTGGGATGGAACTGGGAGGGACTGGGAGGGAACTGGGATGGACTGGGAGGGACTGGGATGGACTGGGAGGGACTGGGAGGGACTGGGAGGGAACTGGGAGGGACTGGGATGGACTGGGATGGACTGGGATGGACTGGGAGGGACTGGGAATATACTGAAATGGGATTGGGACTGGTTGTTACTGGTGTTTACTGGTTGTTACTGGTCCTTACTGGTTTTCACTGGTTGTTACCAGTTTTTACCGGTTGTTACTGGTTGTTACTGGTGGTTACTGGTCGTTACTGGTTGTTACTGGTGGTTACTGGTCGTTACTGGTCGTTACTGGTTGTTACTGGTGGTTACTGGTCGTTACTGGTTGTTACTGGTGGTTACTGGTGGTTACTGGTTGTTACTGGTGGTTACTGGTGTGTACTGGTGGTTACTGGTTGTTACTGGTTTTTACTGGTTGTTACTGGTGTGTACTGGGATATACTGGTTGTTGCTGGTTTTTACTGGTTGTTACTGGTTGTTACAGGCGGTTACTGGTTGTTACTGGTGTGTACTGGTGGTTACTGGTGGTTAGTGGTGTGTACTGGGATATACTGGTTTTTACTGGTTTTTACTGGTGGTTACTGGTTTTTACTGATTGTTACTGGGTGTTACTGGTCCTTACTGGTCCTTACTGGTCCTCACTGGTTCTGCCCCCCCAGATCCGGGGGTCCCGAGGAGCCCCGAACAGGAAACGGCCGCGAGCACCCCGGGCAGCAACGTCAGGGTGGGACATCGGCACTGGCATTGTCATTGTCACTTTGTCATTGTCACCTGTGTCACTGTCACCTGTGATTGTCACCTGTGTCACTTGTGTGACCTGTCACTGTCATTGTCATCTGTGTCACCTGTCACTGTCGCCTGTGTCACCTGTGTCACCTGTCACTGTCATTGTCATTGTCACCTGTGTCACTTGTGTCACCTGTGTCATTGTCACCTGTCACTGTCATTCTCAACTGTGTCATGTGTGTGACTGTCATTGTCACCTGTGTGTCACCTGTCACTGTCACCTGTCACTGTCACCTGTGTCACCTGTCACTGTCATTGTCACCTGTGTCATCTGTGTCACTGTCACCTGTCACTGTCACCTGTGTCACCTGTGTAATTGTCATTGTCACCTGTGTCACCTGTCACTGTCACCTGTGTCACTGTCACTGTCACCTGTGTCACCTGTGTAATTGTCATTGTCACCTGTGTCACCTGTCACTGTCACCTGTGTCATTTTCATTGTCACCTGTGCCACCTTGTCATTTTCACCTGTGTCATTGTTGTTGTCACCTTGTCATTGTCACTTGTGTCATCTGTGTCACCTGAGTCACCTGTGATTGTCACCTGTGTCATTGTCATTTTCACCTCTGTCATTGTCACCTGTGTCACCTGTCACTGTCACCTGTGTCCCTGTCCCCATCCCTGTCCTCGTCATTGTCACCTGTGGAGACGCTGAGGGTGACAGGGACACTGAGGTGGACACTGTCCTTGTGTCCCTGTCCCTGTCCCCTCCCTGTCATTGTCATTGTCATTGTCGTTGTCACTGTCATTGTCATTATCACTGTCACTGTGTCACTGTCATTGTCCCCAGGGTTTGCTGTGGAAGCGCCTCCTCCGGGACAGGAAAACTCGAGGTGGCTCCAAAAGTGACACCGCGGTGACACCCGAGGGTGACAGGTAGGGGACAGTGCGGGGGGGAGGGGTGGCAGTGACACTGCTGTCCCTGTTCGGGTCCCTGGTGACACTGCTGTCCCCATTTTGGGATCCTGGTGACATTGCTGTCCCCTCAGGGTCCCTTTTTGGTGTCCTGGTGACACTGCTGTCCCATTTTTGGGATCCTGGTGACACTGCTGTCCCCATTTTCGGGTCCCTGGTGACACTCCTGTCCCCTTTTCGGGGTCCTGGTGACACTCCTGTCCCATTTTTGGTGTCCTAGTGACACTCCTGTCCCCATTTTCGTGACCCTGGTGACACTCCTGTCCCCTCAGGGTCCCCAGCCGCTGCGGGTCCCACGAGTCCCTGGTGCCACCCCCCGAGCTGGACCTGACTGGGGACAATGTCACCATCCGGCCCGTGCACGGCAGCGTGGTGGGGGAGAGGTTCTGCTTCCAGGTACGGGGGTGGCACTGTCCCCTCGGTGTCCCCTCAGTGTCCCCAGTGTCCCCTCAGTGTCCCCTCAGTGTCCAGTCACCCTCAGTGTCCCCTCAGTGTCCCCTCAGTGTTCCTAATGTCTCCTCACTGTCCCCTCAGTGTCCCTGTCACCCTCAGTGTCCCTTCAGTGTCCCCTCAGTGTCCTCTCACTATCCCCTGGTTTTCCCTGTGTCCCCTCAGTGTCCCCTGGAGTCCCCTCCATGTCCCTGTCACCCTCAGTGTTCCCTGGTGTCCCCTGGTGTCCCCTCACAGTCCCCTCAGTATCCCCTCAGTGTCACCTTCACTGTCCCCTCAGTGTCCAGTCACCCTCAGTGTCCCCTCACTGCCCTCTGGTGTCCCCTCAGTGTTCCCTGAATGTCCCCTGGTGTCTCCTGGTGTCCCCTCACTGTTGCCTTGCTGTCACCCTCGCTGTCCCCTCAGTATCCCCTCAGTGTCACCTTCACTGTCCCCTGCTGTCCCGTCAGTGTCCCCTCAGTGTCCCTGTCACCCTCAGCGTCCCCTCACTGTCCTCTGGTGTTCCCTGAATATCTCCTCAGTGTCCCCTGGTGTCCCCTGGTGTTTTCTGGTGTCCCCTCACTGTCCTCTCAGTGTCCCCACTGTCCCCACTGTCCCCTCAGTGTCCCCATTGTCCCCTGCTGTCCCCTCCATATTCCCAATGTCCCCTCACTGTCCCACTGTCCCCTCACTGTCCCCTCCATGTCCCCAATGTCCCCAGTGTCCCCACTGTCCCCTCAGTGTCCCCACTGTCCCCTCACTGTCCCCTCAGTGTCCCCTCAGTGTCCCCACTGTCCCCTCAGTGTCCCCACTGTCCCCACTGTCCCCTCAGTGTCCCCACTGTCCCCTGCTGTCCCCAGGTGATCACCCCCGGCTGCAGCCGCTCCTTCGGCTGCTCCTCCCTGGCCGAGCGTGATCGCTGGATCGAGGAGCTGCGGCGGGCGGCGCGGCCCGACAAGGTGGGGCTGGGGACACCTGGGGACACCTGGGGAGACATGGGGAGACCTGGGAACACCTGGGGACACCTGGGGACAGCTGGGGACACTTGGGGACACTGAGGGGATGCCTTGGGGATGTCTGGTCCTTTAGGGTGGGTGGGGAAACTGAGGCACGGCACATCCTCAGTGTCCCCTGCTGGTCCTTGTGGTCCTTCTTGTCCCCTCCCCCGTGTCCCCACATCCCCTCCTGTCCCCATCCCCACCCACATCCCTCTTGTCCCCATGTCCCCTTTGTTTGTCCCCTTGTCCCCTTTATCCCCCTTGTCCCCTTGTCCCCATGTCCCTTTTGTCCCCTTGTCCTCTTGTCCCCATGTCCCCTTTGTCCCCTTTGTCCCCATGTCCCTTTGTCCCCTTGTCCCCATGTCCCCTTTGTCCCTTTGTCCCCTTTGTCCCCTTTGTCCTCTTTGTCCCCTTTGTCCCTCACCCACATCTCCCTTGTCCCTTTGTCCCCTTGTCCCTTGTCCCCCTTGTCCCCTTGTCCTCTTGTCCCCATGTCCCTTTTGTCCCCTTGTCCTCTTGTCCCCATGTCCCCTTTGTCCCCTTTGTCCCCATGTCCCTTTGTCCCCTTGTCCCCTTTGTCCCCTTTGTCCTCTTTGTCCCCTTGTCCCCATGTCCCCTTTGTCCCTTTGTCCCCTTTGTCCCCTTTGTCCTCTTTGTCCCCTTTGTCCTCTTTGTCCCCTTGTCCCCATGTCCCCTTTGTCCCCTTGTCCCTTTGTCCCCTTTGTCCCCTTGTCCCCTTGTCCCCCTTGTCCCCTTGTCCCCTTGTCCCTTTTGTCCCCTTGTCCCTTTATCCCCTTGTCTCCTTTGTCCCCTTTGTCCCTTTGTCCCCTTGTCCCCTTTATTCCACTTTTCCCTTTGTCCCCTTGTCCCCTTGTCCCCTTGTCCCCACCCCACCAGGACAACTGCGAGCGCCAGGAGCTGGCTCTGACCCTCTGGGTCTACGAGGGCCGGGACCTCCCCCCTCGCCGCCGCCTCCGCTGCCACCTCCAGCTGGACGGCGCCACCTTCGCCCGCACCACGGCCAAGCCGGCCGGCGCCGACGGCCAACTCTTCTGGGGCGAGCTCTTCCAGTTGGCCGCGCTCCCCCCGGCGCGCGCCCTCACCGTCGCCCTGTGCCGCGACGACCACCCCGGGCAGCCGCTGGCCACCGTCACCGTCCCGCTGGCCGAGCTGGCGGCGGCGCGGCAGCCCCTGGAGCGTTGGTACACGCTGGGCGGCGCCGGCGGCGAGCGGGCGCCGGCGGTGCGGCTGCGCGGGCGGTACCGCGAGGTGCGGGTGTTGCCCATCGTGCGCTACAAGGAGCTGGCGGAGTTCATCACCTTCCACTACCGGGAGCTGTGCGGCCGCCTGGAGCCGGCCATCGCCGTGCGGCACAAGGAGGAGCTGGCCGGCGCTTTGGTGCGCGTCCTGCAGAGCACCGGCAAGGCCAAGGTGGGGCGGGGTTGGGAGTGGGGGGTGGAGATGGTTAGGTTGGGTTGAGTTGGATGGGGTTGGGTTGGGTTGTGTTGTGTTGTGTTGTGTTGGGATGGATTGGTTGGGTTGGGTTGGGTTGAGTTGGGTTGTGTTGAGTTGGGTTGGGTTGGATGAGTTGGTTTGAGTTGGGTTGGGATGAGTTGTGTTGTGTTGGGTTGGATGATTTGGGTTGTGGTGGGTTGGGTTGGGATGAGTTGGATTGAGTTGGGTTGAGTTAGGTTGCATTGCGTTGCATTGGGTTGGATGTAGTTGGGTTGGGATGGGTTGGGTTGGATGAGTTGGATTGAGTTGGGTTGGGATGGGTTGTGTTGTGTTGTGTTGGGTTGCGTTGTGTTGGGTTGGACGTGGTTGGGTTGGGTTGGGATGGGTTGGGTTGGATTGGATGAATTGGGTTGGGTTAGGATGGGTTATGTTGGATGAGTTGGGTTGGGTTGAGTTGGGTTGGATGTGGTTGGGATAAGATTGGTTGGGTTGGATGAGTTGAGTGGGGTTGGATTGGATTAATTAGATTGGGAAGAGTTGAGTTGGGTTGAGTTGGGTTGGGTTGGGATGAGTTGGGTGGAGTTGAGTTGGGTTGGATGAGTTGCGTTGGGTTGGATTAATTAGGTTGGATTGGGTTGAGTTGAGTTGGGTTGGATGAGTTGCGTTGGGTTGGATTAATTAGGTTGGATTGGGTTGAGTTGAGTTGGGTTGAGTTGAGTTGGGATGGGTTGGATGAGTTGGGTTGGGCTGAGTTGGATTGAGTTGGGTTGGGATCAGTTAGGTTGGATTGGATGAGTTCAGTTGGGTTGAGTTGGGTTGGATGAGTTGGGTTGGGTTGGGTTGGATGAGTTGGGTTGGGTTGGATGAGTTGAGTTGGGTTGGGTTGGGTTGGATTGAGTTGGTTTGGGATGGGTTGGATGAGTTGGGTTGAGTTGAGTTGGATTAGGCTGAGTTGGATTGAGTTAGGTTGGGATCAATTGGGTTGGGTTGGATGAGTTGGATTGAGTTGGGTTGGGTTGAGTTGGGTTGGGTTGGATTAATTAGGTTAACTTGGGATGGGTTGGGTTGGGTTGGGTTGAGTTGAGTTGGGTTGGATGAGTTGAGTTGGGTTGAGTTGAGTTGAGTTGGGTTGGGTTGAGTTGAGTTGAATTGGGTTGAGTTGGGTTGAGTTGACATGAATAACTTGCATCAAGACCGCAGACATAAAAAACACAACTCAGGAGCGTTCCAGGACATCAAACGCCGGCTTCCATGACCATTTCAATTCCGCCGATGCCACCGATCCCTTTGGTGTCACCAGTGCCACCAACCCTTTGCCGTGTCCCCGCAGTCGTTCCTGATCGACCTGGGCATGGCCGAGCTCGACCGCTTCGATGACCACGAGGCGCTGATCTTCCGCGAGAACACCTTGGCCACCAAGGCCATCGACGAGTACATGAAGCTGGTGGGGGCCAAGTACCTGCAGGACACGCTGGGTACGAGGAAGGGACGTTGGGGACATCCCGGGCGGTGGCAGGGGACAGGGACAGGGATGGGAGTGGACACTGGGGGGTTGTGGGACACCCCTGACCAACCGTGGGGACGTGGTGTGGGATGGTCGTGGTCATTCCTGTACTGGTGGCATCTCTGTCCCCTGGACAGGTGGTGGTGACCTCCCTGTCCCCAGGGGAGGTGGTGGTGACATCTCTGTCCCTTGTCACTTGTCCCCGGGGGAGGTGGTGGTGACCTCTCTGTCCCCAGAGGAGTTGGTGACATTCCTGTCCCTTGTCCCCAGGGGATGTGGTGGTGACCTCTCTGTCCCTGTCGCTTGTCCCCAGGCGAGGTGGTGGTGACATCCCTGTCCCCAAGGGATGTCGTGGTGACCTCCCTGTCCCCAGGGGAGGTGGTGACCTCCCTGTCCCTTGTCCTCAGGGGAGGTGGCGGTGACCTCTCTGTCCCCAGAGGAGTTGGTGACACCTCTGTCCCTTGTTCCCAGGAGAGGTGGTGGTGACCTCTCTGTCCCCAGGCGAGGTGGTGACACCTCTGTCCCTTGTCCCCAGGGGACGTGGTCGTTACCTCCCTGTCCCCAGAGGAGTTGGTGGCATCCCTGTCCCCAGGGGAGGTGTTGGTGACACCTCTGTCCCTTGTCCCCAGGGGGGGTGGTGGTCACCTCCCTGTCCCTTGTCCCCAGGGGAGGTGGTGGTGACCTCTCTGTCCCTGTCCCTTGTCCCCAAGGGAGGTGGTGACATCCCTGTCCCTTGTCCCCAGGGGAGGTGGTGGTGACACCTCTGTCCCCAGGACAGGTGGTGGTGACACCTCTGTCCCCTGTCCCCAGGGGACGTGGTGGTCACCTCCCTGTCCCCCGAGGAGTTGGTGACATCCCTGTCCCCAGGGGAGGTGGTGGTGACCTCTCTGTCCCCAGGGGATGTCGTGGTGACCTCTCTGTCCCCAGGGGAGGTGTTGGTGACCTCCCTGTCCCCAGAGGAGTTGGTGACACCTCTGTCCCTTGTCCCCAGGGGAGGTGGTGATGACCTCCCTGTCCCCTGTCCCTTGTCCCTGTGGTGGTGATCTCACTGTCCCTTGTCCCCTGTCCTTTGTCCCCAGGGGAGGTGGTGGTGACATCTCTGTCCCTGTCCCTTGTCCCCAAGGGAGATGGTGACCTCCCTGTCCCTTGTCCCCAGGGGACGTAGTGGTGACCTCTCTGTACCCTGTCCCTTGTCCCCGTGGTGGTGATCTCACTGTCCCTTGTCCCCTGTCCCTTGTCCCCAGGACAGGTGGTGGTGACCTCTCTGTCCCCAGGGGAGGTGGTGGTGACCTCTCTGTCCTCAGGGGATGTCACGGTGACCTCACTGTCCCCAGGGGAAGTGGTGGTGACCTCTCTGTCCCCAAGGGAGTTGATGACACCCCTGTCCCTTGTCCCCAGGGGAGGTGGTGGTGACCTCTCTGTCCCCAAGGGGATGTCGTGGTGACCTCCCTGTCCCCAGAGGAGTTGGTGACACCCGTGTCCCCTGTCCCCAGGGGAGGTGGTGGCCCAGCTGTGCAGCTCCGAGGAGAGCTCTGAGGTCGATCCCAGCCGCTGCTCGGGGCTGGAGCTGCCCGAGCACCGGCAGCACCTGCGCCAGGTGTGCGAGGAGACGCTGCGGCGCATCACCGACGGCTCCGAGTGAGGGACAGCGCCGCGGACACCGCGGTGGCACTGGGGTGGCATTGGGGATGGGAGAAAACTGGACAAACCTGGACACCAGGGTGGCACCACGGGGCATCGGGGACGGGAGAAAACTGGGACAAACCTGGACACCAGGGTGGCATCAGGGACAGGAGAAACCTGGGACAAACCTGGACACCAGGGTGGCATTGGGGAAAGGAGATACCTGGACATTGGGGTGACATCGGGAACAGGAGAGGGGAATGACCTGGGGACAAATCTGGGACAAGTCTGGGGACATGGATTGGGAATGGACACCAGGATGGACACCAGGATGGATGTGGGGATAAATCTGGGGACAAGTTTGGGGACATAGATGAGGATGGACATTAGGATGGACTCAAGGACAAATTTGGGGACAAGTTTGGGGACAGGGGTGGGGATGGCCACCAGGATGGACTCGAGGACAAGTTTGGGGACAGTAATGAGGATGGACATTAGGATGGACATCAGGATGGGCCTGGGGACAAGTTTGGGGACACGGATTGGGAATGGACACCAGGATGGACACCAGGATGGACGTGGGGATAAATCTGGGGACAAGTTTGGGGACAAGGATGAGGATGGACACCAGGATGGACTCAAGGACAAGTTTGGGGACAGGAATGGGGACAGGGATGGGGATCAACACCAGGATGGACACCAGGATGGACCCAAGGACAAATTTGAGGACAGGAACAGCCACCAGAACAGACTCAACAACAAACCTGGTGACACCACCACCACAAAACCCACTCAACCCCAACCCCACCCCCGATGCCACCGCGCCCCCACGATGTCACCAACACATCCCCCCGTCCCTCGACCAGGTCCTTCCCGGCCGAGCTGGCCGAGGTGTTCGCGGCGTGGCGCGGCGAGTGCGCGGCGCGGGGCAAGGCGGCCATCGGGCAGCGCTTGGTATCGGCCTCGCTCTTCCTGCGCTTCCTGTGCCCGGCCATCATGTCCCCGAGCCTCTTCGGCCTGGTGCAGGAGTACCCCGGCGAGGCCACCGCCCGCACGCTCACCTTGGTGGCCAAAGTCATCCAGAACTTGGCCAACTTCACCACGTAGGTGGCACGGGGCAGTGTCCCCAAGGTTGGGTTGTCCCCTATTTTGGGTGGTCCTTAAATTTTGGTAATCCTCAATTTTGGGTTGTCCCTAATTTTGGGTTTTCCCCAAGTTTGGATTGTCCCCAAGGTTGGGTTGTCCCCAACAGGTCATGGGACAGTTGGGTTGTCCCCAAGTTTTGGTCATCGTCAATTTTGGGTTGTCCCCAAGGTTGGGTTGTCCCCAATTTTGGGTTGTCCTCAATTTTGGGTTGTCCCCAAGGTTGGGTTGTCCCCAAGTTTGGATTGTCCCCAAGTTTTGGTCTTCCTCAATTTTGGATCGTCCCCAAGGTTGGGTTGTCCCCAAATTTTGGGTTGTCCCCAAGTTTTGGTTTTCCCCAATTTTGGGTTGTCCTCAATTTTGGATCATCCCCAATTTTGGATTGTCCCCAAGTTTGGATCATCCTCAGTTTTGGGTTGTCCCCAAGTTTGGATCGTCCCCAACACGCCGTGGGACAGTTGGGTTGTCCCCAGGTTTTGGTCATCCTCAATTTTGGGTTGTCCCCAAGTTTGGGTTGTCCTCAAGTTTGGGTTGTCCCCAACACACCATGGGGCAGTTGGGTTGTCCCCAAGTTTTGGTCATCCTCAATTTTGGGTTGTCCTCAATTTTGGTTGTCCCCAAGGTTGGGTTGTCCCCAAGTTTTGGTCATCCCCAATTTTGGGTCATCCCCAATTTTGGTTTGTCCCCAAGTTTGGGTTGTCCCCAACACGCCATGGGAGAGTTGGGTTGTCCCGAAGTTTTGGTCTTCCTCAATTTTGGATCATCCCCAAGTTTGGGTTGTCCCCAACACGCCATGGGACAGTTGGGTTGTCCCCAAGTTTTGGTCATTCCCAATTTTGGGTTGTCCTCAAGTTTGGGTTTTCCCCAAGTTTAGGTTGTCTCCAAGTCTGGATCGTCCCCAAGTTTGGGTTGTCCCCAACAGGTCATGGGACAGTTAAGTTGTCCCCAAGTTTTGGTCATACCCAATTTTGGGTTGTCCCCAATTTTGGGCTGTCCCCATTTTTGGGATGTCCCCAAGGTTGGGTTGTCCCGAATTTTGGGTTGTCCTCAATTTTGGGTTGCCCCCAATTTTGGGTTGTTCCCAAGTCTGGGTTGTCCCCAAGTTTGGGTTGTCCCCAACACACCATGGGACAGTTGGGTTGTCCCCAAGTTTTGGTCATGCCCAATGACCCCTTGACCTTTCTGATGACCCTTAACCCTGACGTTGACCCCTTGACCATTCCAATGACCCCTTGACCATTCTGATGACCCCTTTGACCACTCCAGTGACCACTTGACCATTAAAATGACCCCTTGACCACTCCAATGACCCCTTGACCATTCTAATGATCCCTAACACTGGCGTTGACCCCTTGACCACTCCAATGACCCTTTGACCATTCCAATGACCCCTTGACCATTCTGATGACCCCTAACCCTGGCATTGACCCCTTGACCACTCCAATGACTCCTTGACCACTCCAATGACCCTTTGACCATTCCAATGATCCCTTGACCACTCCAATGACCCTTGACCATTCCAATGACCCTTTGATCACTCCAATGACCCCTAACCCCAACACTGACCCCTTGACCACTCCAATGTCCCCTTGACCCCTCCACTGACCCCTGACCCCTGACCCCTGACCCCAGGTTCGGCGAGAAGGAGCCCTACATGACCTTCATGAACGATTTCCTGGAGCACAACTGGGCCACCATGACCGAGTTCCTGGCGGCCGTGGCCACGCCGGAGGCCAGCGTCCACATGGCCACCTACGATGGCTCCGTGGACCTGGCCCTGGAGCTGGCCACGCTCCACCTGCTGCTCTGTGACATCTTCTCCAGCCTGGACCAGGTGCCACCACCCCGTGATGTCCCCGAGGCCGGGCTGGCCACCTCGTCCTTGTCCCCATGATGTCCTGGCTGGCCACCTTGTCCTTGTCCCTGTAATGTCCCCACAATGTCCCCGTGGTGCCCTGGTTGGCCACCTCGTTCTTGTCCCCACAATGTCCCCGTGGTGTCCTGCCTGACCACCTTGTCCCCATGGTGTCCCCAAGGCCAGGCTGACCACCTCATCCTTGTCCCTGTAATGTCCCCGTGGTGTCCAGGCTGGCCACCTTGTCCTTGTCCCCATGGTGTCCCCAAGGCCAGGCTGACCGCCCCATCCTTGTCCCCACAGTGTCCCCATGGTGTCCTGACTGGCCACCTCGTCCTTGTCCCTGTGATGTCCTGGCTGACCACCTCGTCCTTGTCCCTGTGATGTCCTGGCTGACCACCTTGTCCTTGTCCCTGTGGTGTCCCCAAGGCTGGGCTGGCCACCTCGTCCTTGTCCCCATGGTGTCCTGACTGGCCACCTCCATCCTTGTCCCTGTGGTGTCCCCAAGATGTCCTGCCTGGCCACCTCATCCTTGTCCCTGTGATGTCCCTAGGGTGTCCTGGTTGGTTACCTCGTACTTGTCCCTGTAATGTCCCCACAATGTCCCTGTGGTGCCCTGGCTGGCCACCTTTTCCTTGTCCCCGTGATGTCCCCACAATGTCCCCGTGGTGTCCCCAAGGCCACGCAGGAGGAGCTGGAGCCGCTGCCCACCATCCTCAGGGCCATCAGGGAGGGGACGCCTGTCCCCGTGTCCGTGTCCCTCAGCGCCACCGCTGGGAGGAGGTACCGAGGGACAGTGGGGACATCGGGGACAGTGGGGACAATGGGGACACCTGGGAAAAATGGGGACAATGGGGACGGCTAGGACAATGGGGACAATGGGGACATTGGGGACACCTGGGGACATTGGGGGATGCCTGTCCTGTGTCCGTGTCCCTCAGTGCCACCGCTGGGAGGAGGTACCGAGGGACAGTGGGGACAATGGGGACAATGGGGGACATTTGGGGACATTGGGGACATTGGGGGATGCCTGTCCTGTGTCCGTGTCCCTCAGCACCACCGCCGGGAGGAGGTACCGAGGGACACTGGGGACAATGGGGGACACCTGGGGACAAGGGAGGACATCTGGGGACAATGGAGGGACATTGGGGGACGCCTGTCCCCGTGTCTGTGTCCCTCAGTGCCACCACCAGGAGGAGGTACCGAGGGACACCTGGGGACAACGGGGACATTGGGGACAACTGGGGACAATGGGGACACTTGGGGACATTGGGGGACAACTGAGGACAATGGGGGCAATGGGGACATTGGGGACACCTGGGGACAAGGGAGGACATCTGGGGACAATGGGGGCAATGGGGACATTGGGGACACCTGGGGACAATGGGGGACAGCTGAGGACAATTGGGACACCTGGGGACAATAGTGGACACCTGTCCCTTTGTCCCCTTGTCCCCTTCGCTCCTTAACCCTTTATCCCTCTGTCCCTCTGTCCCTTTGTCCCCTTGTCCCCCTGACCCCTGTCCCCCTGTCTCCTTATCCCTTTGTCCCCCTGTCCCTCTGCCCCCCTTCCCTATCCCCTGTCCCTCTGTCCCCCTGTCCCTGTCCCTTTGTCCATTTGTCCCCTGTCCCTGTCCCCATCCCTGTCCCTGTCCCCTGTCCCCTTTATCCCTTTGTCCCCGTGTCCCCTGTCCCCCTGTCTCTTTGTCCCTTGTCCCCCTGTCCCTGTCCCTTTGTCCATTTGTCTCCTGTCCCCCGTCCCTGTCCCTGTCCCCCTGTCCCTGTCCCCCTGTCCCCCTGTCCCTGTCCCCCTGTCCCTGTCCCCCTGTCCCTGTCCCTGTCCCTGTCCCCCTGTTCCTGTCCCTTGTCCCCTGTCCCTGTCCCCTTATCCCTTTGTCCCTCTGTCCTCTATCCCTGTCCCTCTGTTCCCTGTCCCTTGTCCCTTTGTCCCCCTGTCCCCTTATCCCTTTATCCCTTTGTCCCCTGTCCCTCTGTCCCCTTATCCCTTTGTCCCCCTGTCCTCTGTCCCTTTGTCCCTTTGTCCATTTGTCCCCTGTCCCTGTCCCTGTCCCCATGTCCCCTGTCCCTGTCCCCTGTCCCTGCCCCCTATCCCTTATTCCCGTCCCCTTATCCCTTTGTCCCTCTGTCCCCCTGTCCCCCTGTCCCTTTGTCCCCCTGTCCATTTGTCCCCTGTCCCCGTCCCTGTCCCCCCAGCGCCCCACCCCCCCCCAAGCCCGGCTTTGTCCCCCCCCGCGATCTGCTCAAGCGCGGCCCCCTGATCAAGAGCCAGTCCCTGACCAGCGTCCGGCGCGTCCGCGGCGAGGGGACAGCGACAGCGACAGCGACAGCGACAGCGACAGACCCGTCCCCAGAACCGGAACCGAGCCCGGAGCCATCCTCGGTCCCGATCCCGGCCCCGAACCGGCAGCGCCGCCACGTGCAGCGCACCCAGAGCGTCCCGGCCCAGCCCAAAACCCCGCGGGGACAGAACCGGGGGGACAGAGACGGGCACGCGACACAGGGGACAGCCAGGGGTGGCACCGGGACGGAGGTGAACGGGGATGGACCGGTGAGAACTGGTGGCACTGGTGTGGGACAGGGTGGTGAACTGGTGGCACTGGTGTGGGGACAGAAGGGTCCCCGGTGACCGGTGATGGCCCGGTGAGAACTGGTGGCACTGGGGTGGCAAACTGGTGGCACTGGGATGGGGACACGGGGGTGAACTGGTGGCACTGGGATGGGGACAGTGTTGTTAACTGGTGTCACTGGGGTGGGGACAGGGGGGTCACCAGTGACCAGCGATGGCACAGTGAGAACTGGTGTCACTGGGATGGGGACAGGGACAAACTGGTGTCACTGGGATGGGGACAAGGGGGTCAGTGGTGACCGGTGACGGCCCAGTGAGAACTGGTGGGGACACGGGTGCAAGCTGGTGTCACTGGGATGGGGACAGTGTTGTTAAGTGGTGTCACTGGGATGGGGACAGTGCTGGTGTCACTGGGATGGGGACATGGGGGTGAACTGGTGTCACTGGGATGGGGACAGTGCTGGTGGTCACTGGTGTGGGACAGGGGGGTGAACTGGTGTCACTGGGATGAGGACAGTGTTGTTAACTGGTGTCACTGGGATGGGGACAGGAGGTGAACTGGTGTCACTGGGCCACGCTGGGGCGGGGATTGGTGGCACTAAAGGGGTTCTGGTGACATTGACGGGGTGTGGTGACATTAACAGGGCTGTGGTGGCACTTATGAGGATCTGGTGACATTAACGGGGGTCTGGTGACATAAACGACAGTCTGGTGACATTAATGACAGTCTGGTGACATTAACCAGGTTCTGGTGACATTAATGTGGTTCTGGTGACATTAACGGCAGTTTGGTGACATTAACGGGGGTCTGGTGACACTAATGGCAGTTTGGTGGCATTAATGACAGTCTGGTGACATTAATGGCAGTCTGGTGACATTAACCAGGATTCTGGTGACATTAATGGCGGTTTGGTGACATTAACGGGGGTCTGGTGACACTAACCGGGGTGTGGTGACATTAACCAGGATTCTGGTGACATTAACGGCAGTTTGGTGACATTAACGGGGGTCTGGTGACACTAATGGCAGTTTGGTGACATTAATGACAGTCTGGTGACACTGACCAGGATTCTGGTGACATTAACGGGGGTCTGGTGACATTAACAGGAGTCTGGTGACATTAATGGCAGTCTGGTGACACTAACCAGGATTTTGATGACATTAATAACAGTCTGGTGACATTAGCGGGGCTCTGGTGACATTAATGTGGTTCTGGTGACAATAACCGATGCCCCAGTGACAACAACACCCGCACGGTGCCAATCAAGGGGACATTAACGTCTGTCCCAGTGCCATTAACGGGTCATTATCTCATGTCGCGACACCATCGCGGGGTACCGGGTGCCATTATCTCATATCGCGACACCATGGCGGGGTACCGGGTGACACTGACCGCCTGTCGCGATGTCGCAGCTCCGGGGGAAGCTGCGCTCGTCGGCGTCGCTGCCCCGCAAATCGTCGGTGCCGTGGCAGCGCCTGGCCGAGGACGCGACAGCCCCGGGGGAGCTCTACGGGCTGCGGCCGCTCGAGAAGGTAACGGGGACAGTCCCTGGTGTCACTCGGTGTCACTCGGTGTCACCCGGTGTCACTCGGTGTCCCCTGGTACCTCTCAGTGTCCTCCGGTGTCCCCTCGGTGTCCCCCTGGAAATTCTTGATGTCCCCCGGTGTCCTCCTGGTACCTCTCGATGTCTTCTCGGTGTCCCCTCGGTGTCCCTCGGTGTCCCTGGTGTCGCCCGGGTGTCGCCCTGGTGTTCTCCTGTGTCCTCTGGTGTCCCTCGGTGTTCTCTCGGTGCCCCCTGCTGTCGCTCTGGTGTCCTCCGGTGTTCTCTAGGTGTCTCTCGGTGTCCCCTGGTACCTCTCGGTGTCCCTCGGTGTCCCTCAGTGTCTTCTCGGTGTCCCCCGGTGTCCCCTCCGTGTCCTCTCGGTGTTCTCTTGGTGTCCCCTGGTGTCTCCCCGGTGTCCCCCGGTGTCCCCTCGGTGTCCCCTGGTACCTCTCAGTGTCCCTCGGTGTCCCCTCGGTGTCACCCGGTGTCCTCTCGGTGTCCCTCGATGTCCCCTCGGTGTCCCCTGGTGTCCCCCCGTGTCCTCTCGGTGTCCCTCGATGTCCCCTGGTACCTCTCAGTGTCCTCCGGTGTCCCCTCGGTGTCCCCCTGGAAATTCTTGATGTCCCCCGGTGTCCTCCTGGTAGCTCTCGATGTCCCCACGATGTCCCTCGGTGTCCCCCGGTGTTGCCCCGGTGTCCCCTGGTGTTCTCCCTGTGTCTCCACGGTGTCGCTCTGGAAATTCTTTATGTCCCCCGGTGTCCTCCTGGTACCACTCGGTGTCCCCCGGTGACCGCATCCCGGTGTCCCCAACCCCTCTGTGACCCCATCCCGGTGTCCCCAGTCCCATCCCGATGTCTCCAACCCCGTCCCGATGTCCCCAGCACTGAGGAGCTGCGGGAGCGCCTGGAGCGGGCGGTGCCCCCAAATCCCCGATGTCCCCAAAATCCCAGTGTCCCCAACCCCTCGATGACCCCATCCCGATGTCCCCAACTCCATCCCGATGTCCCCAACCCCTCGGTGACCCTGTCCCCGTGTCCCCAAGCAGCACGGGCGGCTGCTGGAGGCGCTACGGGAGCGCCTGGAGCGCGCGGTGTCCCCAAATCCCTGATGTCCCCAAGCCCCCGATGTCCCCAACTCCCCCGTGACCCCATCCTGATGTCCCCAACCCCTCGATGACCCCATCCCGATGTCCCCAACCCCTCGGTGATCCTGTTCCGATGTCCCCAACCCCATCCCGGTGTCCCCAGCAGGGGCGGCTGCTGGAGGAGGAAACCGGGGATCGGTGCCACCTCCCGGTAACCTCGTCTCCGATGTCCCCAACTTCTCGGTGACCCCATCCCGATGTCCCCAACCCCTCGGTGACCCTGTCCCCGTGTCCCCAAGCAGCACGGGCGGCTGCTGGAGGCGCTGCGGGAGGAGCTGGCGGAGCTGCGGGAGCGCCTGGAGCGGGCGGAGGCGCGGGCGGCTCGGGCCGAGGAGCAGCAGCGGGAGCGCCTGGAGCGGCTCCGGGGGCAGCTGGACGAGGGAAACGCCCGAGCCGCGAACCTGGCGGCCAGGTGGGCATGGGGGGAACCCAAAAATTGAGTGGGGGGTCTCAAAATTTGGGTGGGGGTCACAGAATTTGGGGGGGGAGAACAGTTGGGGTGTTACTGAACACCGGGAGCAAAAAATGAGGGATGAAGGAAATGCAGACGGGGCAGGAAATGCAGGTGGGGATGTGGGACCCAAAATTGGGGTGGGGAACCCCGAAAATTGGGTGGGGGTCCCAAAATTGGGGCAGGGAACCCCAAAATTTGGGTGGTGGGTCCCAAAATTTTGGGTAGAGCCCCAAAATTTGGGTGGGAGAACACCTGGGGTGTCACTAAAGAGGAGGGATCCGGGATGAAGGAAATGCCTGAGCTGCAAACCTGGCGGCCAGGTGGGCATGGGGGGAACCCGAAAATTGAGTAGGGGGTCTCAAAATTTGGGTTGGGGTCCCAGAATTTGGGTGGGAGAACACCTGGGGTATAACACCAGGGAGCAAAAAATAAGGGATGAGGGAAATGCCCGAGCTGGGGAACAGGTGGGGATGGGGAGCCCCGAAAATTGGGGTGGGGGTCCCAAAATTGGGGCAGGGAACCCCAAAATTTGGGTGGGGGGTCTCAAAATTTGGGTGGGGGTCACAGAATTTGGGTGGGAGAACACCTGGGGTGTCACTAAACACGGGGGACTCAAAATAAGGGGTGTCCCAAACCAGTTTGGGGTTCCCATCCCAGTTTGGGGTTCCCAGTTGGGGTTCCCATCCCAGTTTGGGTTCCCAGTTTGGATTCCCAATTTGGGGTTCCCATCCCAGTTTGGGTTCCCATCCCAGTTTGGGTTCCCAGTTTGGATTCCCAGTTTGGATTCCCAGTTTGGGTTCCCATCCCAGTTTGGGTTCCCATCCCAGTTTGGGTTCCCAGTTTGGATTCCCAGTTTGGATTCCCAGTTTGGGTTCCCATCCCAGTTTGGATTCCCAGTTTGGGGTTCCCATCCCAGTTTGGATTCCCAGTTGGGGTTCCCAGTTTGGGTTCCCAGTTTGGGTTCCCAGTTTGGGGTTCCCATCCCAGTTTGGATTCCCAGTTTGGGTTCCCATCCCAGTTTGGATTCCCAGTTTGAATTCCCAGTTTGGGTTCCCCCCCCCAGGCTGACGGCGGCCGAGGGGACCCGGAGGAAAGATCTGGAGAGGCTGAAAACCAGTGAGGAACTGGGCCGGGAACTGGTGAGACTGGGAGGGACTGGGAGGGGACTGGTGAGACTGGGAGGGACTGGTGAGACTGGGAGGGACTGGGCCGGGAACTGGTGAGACTGGGAGGGACTGGGAGGGACTGGGAGGGACTGGGAGGGACTGGGAGGGACTGGGGAGACTGGGAGGGGAACAGAGGGGACATTGGGGACACTGAGGGACAGGGAGTGGACACAGAGGGTGACACAGGTGACACTCAGGTGACACAGGTGACATTAATGACATTCCAGTGACATTCAGGTGACACAGATGTGACCCAGATGTAACACACAGGTAATTCAGGTGACACTCAGGTGACACTCAGGTGACACAGGAGGTGACACAGATGTGACACAGATGACACAAGTGACATTAATGACATTCAGGTCACACACAGGTGACACAGGTATGACACAGGTGACATTAATGACCTTTCAGTGACATTCAGGTGACACAGGTATGAGACAGGTGACACAGATGTGACACAGACATTAATGACAGGTGACACACAGGTGACACTCAGGTGACATTAATGACACTCAGATACACAGGAGGTGACACAGATGTGACACAGATGACACAAGTGACATTAATGACATTCAGGTGGCGCACAGGTGACATTAATGACACTCAGGTGACAGAGATAACACACAGGTGACATTCAGGTGACACTCAGGTGACACAGGTGACATTAAAGACATTCAGGTGACACACAGGTGCCTCAGGTGACACTCGGGTGACATTAATGACACTCAGGTGACACACAAGTGACACAGATGACATTAATGACAGTCAGGTGACACAGCAGGTGACACAGGTGACAGAGGTGACACTCAGGTGACACTCAAGTGACACAGGAGGTGACACGGGTATGACACAGGTGATACAGATGTGACACAGATGACACAGGTGACACAGGAGGTGACACAGGTGACACAGGTGACATTAATGACACTCAGATGACACAGGAGATGACACAGGTGACACACAGGTGACACAGATGTGACACAGATGACAGGTGACACACAGATGACACAGGTGACACTCAGGTGACAGAGAGGTGACTCAGGTGACACTCAGGTGACATTAAAGACACACAGGTGACTCAGGTGACACAGGTGACATTAATGACACTGCAGTGACGTTCAGGTGACACACAGGTAACACAGGTGACACAGGAGGTGACACAGGTATGACACAGGTGATAGAGATGTGACACAGGTGACATTAATGACACTCAGGTGACACACAGGTGGCACTCAGGTGATACAGGTGACACTCAGGTGCCTCAGGTGACAGAGGTGACACACAGGTGACATTAATGACACAAGTGCCATGCGTGTCCCCACAGGAGCGCCGTCTCTCGGGGCTGGAGCGGGAGCTGCGCAGGACTTGGGGACATCCCTGCGCTGTCCCCGTGTCCCCAAGGGGCTGTGACGAGCCCAGCGACGACGGCCAGGCCACCAGCGTGTGACACCAAGGTCACCAAATGTCACCAGAGTGTGACACCGGTGTCACCAAGGTGTCACCGCCATGGGAATAAATGATGTCACCATGTCACGATGTTGTTGTCACCAGTGGTGTCACCGAGCTGCGGGGATGTGCCAGGCCTTGGGGACACTTTGGGACATTCCCCTGTGTCCCCTCAATGTTCCCAATGTCCCCCCAGTGTCCCCATGGTGTCCCCAGTGTCTGTGTGGTGTCCCCTCAGTGTCCCCAATGTCCCCTCAGTGTCCTCTCAATGTCCCCAATGTCCCCTCAGTGTCCCCCCAGTGTCCTCCCAGTGTCCCCTCAGTGTCCCCTCTGTGTCCCCAGTGCCTCATTTTGGGGGGACATTTTTGGGACAGTTGAGAACATTATTTTTGGGGTCACCCCGTGTTTTTGGGGTTTTATTTTGGGGTGCTGGGTTTTTTGGGGTGCCACAGGTGCTCGAGGACAATGAAAGCATCACCCCAAACCCATTCCACATGCCACCAAATGTCCCTAAACGTGCCCCAAAGTCGCCAAAGTCCCCAATAGAATCAACCACGGTGAATGCATCGCATTTGGGGTCGCCTCGTTTTTTAGGGTCGCCCCATATTTTTTTTGGGGTCTCCCCTTTTTATAGGGTTTTATTTTGGGGTGCTGGGTTTTTTGGGGTGCCACAGGTGCCCGGGGATGGTGAAGGCATCACCCTAAACCCCTTCCACGTGTCCCCAAATGTCCCCAAAAGTGCCCCAAAGTCCCCAAATGTCCCCAGTATCCAACGCCACCCAACACCGCGAATGCGATCGGATTTGGGGTCGCCCCATTTTTGGGTTTTTTCGTCCAAACCCCCGATTTCTTTTGGGGTTCTGAGATTTTTGGGGTGCCACAGGTGCTCGAGGACAGTGAAGTCATCACCCCAAAATCCATTTCATGTGTCCTCAAATGTCCCCAAAAGCGTCCCAAAGTCGCCAAACTCCCCAATAGACTCAAGCACCATAAATGCATCGCATTTGGGGTCGCCTCGTTTTTTGGGGTGCTGGGTTTTTTTAGGGTTTCTATCCAAAACTCCGATTTATTTTGGGGTGCTGGGTTTTTTGGGGTGCCACAGGTCCTTGAGGACAATGAGAGCATCACCCCAAATTCATTCCAGGTGCCACCAAATGTCCCCAAAACTGCCCCAAAATCCCCAAAGTCCCCATATTTCTCCATTAACGCTGACACCGAGAGTTGATCGCATTTGGGGTTGCCCCGTTTTTGGGGTCACCCCGTGGTTTTGGGGTTTTATTTTGGGGTTCTGGGTCTTTTGGGGTGCCACAGGCATCACATGGCATCACCCCAAACCCATTTTATGTGTCCCCAGATGTCCCCAAAAGTTCCCCAAAGTCCCCAAACGTCCCCATCAACACAAAGCGCCACCAATGCAATCGCATTTGGGGTCGCCCCGTTTTTTGGGGTCACCCCGTGTTTTTGGGGTTTCTATCCAAAACCCGGATTTATTTTGGGGTGCTGGGTTTTTTGGGGTGCCACAGGTGCTCGAGGACAATGAAAACATCACCCCAAACCCATTCCACATGCCACCAAATGTCCCCAAAAGTGCCCCAAAATCGCCAAAGTCCCCAGTGTCCAACGCCAGCTAACACCAGTTGATCGGATTTGGGATCGCCCAGTTTTTGGGTTTTTTTGTCCAAAACCTGGATTTATTTTGGGGTGCTGGATTTTTTGGGATGCCACAGGTGCTCGAGGACAATGAAAGCATCACCCCAAACCCATTCCAGGTGTCCCCAAATGTCCCCAAAAGTTCCCCAAACTCCCCAAACTCCCCAGTGTCCAACACTACCAAACACCGCGAATGCGATCGGATTTGGGGTCGCTCCGGTTTTTGGGGTCACCCCGTGTTTTTGGGGTTTTAGTTTGGGGTGCTGGGTTTTTTGGGGTGCCACAGGCGCTCGAGGACAGTGAAGTCATCACCCCAAAATCCATTTAATGTGCCCCAAATGTCCCCAAAAGTGCCCCAAATTCGCCAAACTCCCCAATAGAATCAACCACCGTGAATGCATCGCATTTGGGGTCGCCCCATTTTTTTAGGGTCGCCCCATTTTTTTGGGGGTTTCTATCCAAAACCCCGATTTATTTTGGGGTGCTGGGTTTTTTGGGGTGCCACAGATCCTTGATGACAGTGAGAGCATCATCCCAAATTCATTCCAGGTGCCACCAAATGTCCCCAAAAGTTCCCCAAAGTCCCCAAATGTCCCCAGTATCCAACGCCACCAAACACCGCGAATGCAATCGGATTTGGGGTCACCCAATTTTTGGGGTTTTTTGTCCAAACCCCCGATTTCTTTTGGGGTTCTGAGAGTTTTGGGGTGCCACAGGTGCTTGAGGACAGTGAATTCATCACCCCAAAATCCATTTCATGTGTCTCTAAATGTCCCCAAAAGTGCCCCAAAGTCACCAAACTCCCCAATAGAATTGAGTACCGCGAATGTGATCGGATTTGGGATCGCCCCGTTTTTGGGGTTTTTTATCCAAACCCCCGATTTCTTTTGGGGTTCTGAGATTTTTGGGGTGCCACAGGTGCTCGAGGACAGTGAATTCATCACCCCAAAATCCATTTCATGTGCCCCAAATGTCTCCAAAAGTGCCCCAAATTCGCCAAACTCCCCAATAGAATCAACCACCGTGAATGCATCGCATTTGGGGACGCCCCATTTTTTTAGGGTCGCCCCATTTTTTTGGGGGTTTCTATCCAAAACCCCGATTTATTTTGGGGTGCTGGGTTTTTTGGGGTGCCACAGATCCTTGATGACAGTGAGAGCATCATCCCAAATTCATTCCAGGTGCCACCAAATGTCCTCAAAAATTCCCCCAAATCCCCAAAGTCCCCAAACGTCGCCAACACACTCAAGCACCGCGAATGCGATCGGATTTGGGGTCACCCCATTTTTAGGGTCGCCCCGTGTTTTTTTAGGGTTTCTATCCAAACCCCCGATTTCTTTTGGGGTTCTGAGATTTTTGGGGTGCCACAGGTCCTTGATGACAGTGAGAGCATCATCCCAAATTCATTCCAGGTGCCACCAAATGTCCCCAAAAGTTCCCCAAAGTCCCCAAATGTCCCCAGTATCCAACGCCACCAAACACCGCGAATGCAATCGGATTTGGGGTCACCCAATTTTTGGGGTTTTTTGTCCAAACCCCCGATTTCTTTTGGGGTTCTGAGAGTTTTGGGGTGCCACAGGTGCTTGAGGACAGTGAATTCATCACCCCAAAATCCATTTCATGTGTCTCTAAATGTCCCCAAAAGTGCCCCAAAGTCACCAAACTCCCCAATAGAATTGAGTACCGCGAATGTGATCGGATTTGGGATCGCCCCGTTTTTGGGGTTTTTTATCCAAACCCCCGATTTCTTTTGGGGTTCTGAGATTTTTGGGGTGCCACAGGTGCTCGAGGACAGTGAATTCATCACCCCAAAATCCATTTCATGTGCCCCAAATGTCTCCAAAAGTTCCCCAAAGTCACCAAACTCCCCAATAGAACCAAGTACCGTGAATGCGATCGGATTTGGGGTCGCCCCGTTTTTTGGGGTCGCCCCGTGTTCTTTTAGGGTTTCTATCCAAAACCCGGATTTCTTTTGGGGTGTTGGATTTTTTGGGGTGCCACAGGTCCTTGATGACAATGACAGCATCACCCCAAATTCATTCCAGGTGCCCTCACATGTCCCCAAAAGTGCCCCAAAGTCGCCAAACTCCCCAATAGAATCAACCACCGTGAATGCATCGCATTTGGGGTCGCCTCGTTTTTTAGGGTCTCCCCGTATTTTTTTTGGGCTCTCCCCTTTTTATAGGGTTTTATTTTGGGGTGCTGGGTTTTTTGGGGTGCCACAGGTGCCCGGGGATGGTGAAGGCATCCACGCTGCCGCTCATGGTGCGGGCGGGGAGGCGGCAGAAGCGCCGCTGATCCGATTGATATTTGTACAAAGCCTCGACCGTTTGTAGGGGAACGTTTCGGGGTCCCGATCCCGAGAGGCGTTTTAGGGTCGGGGGGATCCCCCCTAAAGCGTAAACACCCCGGAATTGGCAGCCCCCATCTCGGAATAGGATCAGCAGCTGCTGGGCTGAGCTTTGTTCCATTTCCTAAAGGGGGGGAATGGGGGGTTAGGAGGGGTTTTGGGGGTTTTTTGGGGGTTTTTTGGGGTTTTTTTTGGGTTTTGGGGTTTTTTTTTTGGGGGAGGTTTGGGATTTTAAGAGGGGTTTTGGGGTGATTTGGGGGATTTATGGGGGTTAGGAGGGGTTTAAGGGGGATAGGAGGGGTTTTAAGGGGTTTTGGGATTTTTTTTTGGGGGGGTTGGGGTTTTTTGGGGGGGTTTTGGGGTTTTTTGGGGTTTTTTTGGGGTTTTTGGGGTTTTAAGGGGGGAGTTTGGGGTTTTTTTGGGTTTTTTTTCGGGGGGTTTTGGGGTTTTATGGGGGGGGTTTTGGGATTTAAGGGGGTGTTTGGGGGATTAAGGGGGGTTAGGAGAGGTTTTGGGGGTTTGGGGTTTTGTTGAGCGGGTTTTTAGGGTTTTTTTGGGGATGTTTTGGGGGTTTTGGGTTTTTTTGGGGGGTTTTTGGGGTTTTTTTTGGGGGGGAATATTTGGGGTTTTTGGGGGTTTTTTGGGGTGGTTTGGGGTTTTAAGTGGGGTTTTGGGATGATTTTGGGGATTTCTGGGGGTTAGGAGGGGTTTTAGTGGGGTTTGGGGTTTTGTTGGGGGGGTTTTGGGGTTTTTTTTGGGGGGGTTGGGGTTTTTTGGGAATTTTTGGGGTAGTTTAGGGTTTTTTGGGAGGTTCTTTCAGGGTATTTTTTGGGGGTTTTATGGGAGGTTTTTAGGATTCTTTTTTGGGTTTTTTTGGGGTTTTTTTGGGGGGTTTTTTGGAGGTTTTTTGGGTTTTGGGGGGGTTTGGATGTATTTTTTTGGGTTTTTTTGGGGAGGGTTTGGGGTTCTTTGGGGTATTTTAGGGGGATTTTTTGGGATTTTTTTTTGTTTTTTCAGAGTATTTTTTGTGGTTTTTATGGGATGCTTTTAGGATTTTTTAAGGGTTTTTTGGGGGGTTTTTGGGTGTATTTTTGGGGTTTTGAGGGGGTTTAAGAGTTTTTTTGGGGGTTTTTTAAGGTTTTTTTCAGGTTTTTTGGGGGTTTTTTGGGCTATTTTGGGGGGATTTTTTGGGATTTTTTGGGGGGTTTTTCAGGTTATTTTTTGTGTTTTTTATGGGATCCTTTTAGGATTTTTTAGGAGTTTTTTTGGGTTTTGGGTGTATTTTTTTGGGGTTTTTTTGGGTCTTTGTGGGATTTTTTTGTGTTTTTTGGGCTATTTTAGGGGGATTTTTTCGGGGTTTTTTTTGGGTATGTTTTTAGGATTTTTTGGGCTTGTTTTTGGGGTCTCACCTGCAGCACCCTGGCCCTCAGGGAGGCGTTGGGGGTCCCTGTCAGCACACAGCTTTGGGGTTTTTTTTGGGGTTTTTTGGGCTATTTTGGGGTGATATTTTTGGGGTTTTTTTCAGGGTATTTTTTTGGTTTTTATGGGATGCTTTAAGGATTTTTTAGGGTTTTTTTTGGGTTTTTTTGTGTATTTTTTTGAGATTTTTGGGGTTTTTTGGGCTATATTGGGGGGATTTTTTGGGATTTTTTTTGGTTTTTTTCAGGTTATTTTTTGTGGTTTTTATGGGATCCTTTTAGGATTTTTTAGGGGTTTTTGGGCTTTTGGATGTATTTTTGGGGATTTTTTTGGGGTATTTTTGTGGTTTTTGGACTATTTTGGGGTGATATTTTTGGGGTTTTTCGGGATTTTTTTTGGGTTTTTTGTGGTTTTTGGGTTATTTTGGGAGGATGTTTTTGGGTTTTTTTAAGGGCATTTTTGTGGGTTTTATGGGATGCTTTTAGGATTTTTTAGGATTGTTTTGGGGGGGGTTTGGGTGTATTTTTGGGGTTTTGGGCTTTTTTTTGGAGTTTTTTTTTTGTTGTTTTTTTGGTTTTTTTTCAGTTTTTTGGGGTTTTTTTGGGCTATTTTAGGGGGATTTTTTGGGATTTTTTTGGGGTTTTTTCAGGGTATTTTTTGTGATTTTTATGGGATGCTTTTAGGATTTTTTAGGGATTTTTTTTTGGGTTTTTTTAGTTTATTTTCGTTTTTTCGGGGTATTTTTGGCCTATTTTGGGGGGATTTTTTGGGATTTTTTTTGGGTTTTTTTCAGGATTTTTTTTTTGTTTTTCTGGGATGTGTTTTAGGATTTTTTGGGGTCTCACCTGCAGCACCCTGGCCCTCAGGGGGGCGTTGGGGGTCCCTGCCAGCACACAGTGAGCCAGGGCGTTCTGGATCAGGGCGCGGTTGGAACGAGCCGAGAGCTCCTTGTACAGCCGGGGGCCTGGCGAGGAAAGGGTTAAAATCAGGGGGGTTTGGGGGAAATTTTGGGGTTTTGAGGGAAATTTAGGGGGATTTTGGGGGATTTGGGGGGGTTGAGAGGGAAATTTTGGGGGTTTTGAGGGAAATTTTGGGGGTTTTGGGGAGGATTTGCGGGGGATCGGGGGGGGAATTGGGGGAAATTTTGGGGATTTTGGGGTCACCAGGGGAGGATTTGGGGGAAATTTTGGGGTTTTGGGGGGGTTGGGGTCACCTGGGGGGGATTTTAAAGGGGAGATTTGGGGGTTTTTGAGGGAAATTTGGGGATTTTGGGGGATTTGGGGTCACCAGGGGAGGATTTGGGGGAAATTTTGGGGATTTTGGGGGGGTTGGGGTCACCTAGGGCGGATTTGGGGGGGTTTGAGAGGGGAAATTTTGGGGTTTTGAGGGAAATTTGGGGATTTTGGGGTCACCAGGGGAGGATTTGGGGGAAAATTTTGGGGTTTTAGAGAGGATTTGGGGGGGTTGAAAGGGAAATTTGGGGATTTTGGGGATTTGGGGTCACCAAGAGGGGATTTAGGGTCACCAGGGGGAGATTTGGGGGAAAATTTTGGGGTTTTGGGGGGGATTTGGGGGCTTTGAGAGGGAAATTTGGGGATTTTTGGGGGGGTCTGGGGGGATTTTGGGGGATTTTGGGGGATTTGGGGTCACCAAGGGGGAATTTGGGGGAGTTTGAGAGGGAAATTTGGGGGATCAGGGCGGAATTGGGGGAAATTTTGGGGTTTTGAGGGAAATTTTGGGGGGATTTGGGGGCTTTGAGAGGAAAATTTGGGGTTTTGGGGGGGTTTGGGGTCACCAAGAGGGGATTTGGGGTCACCAGGGGGAGATTTGGGGGAAAATTTGGGGTTTTGGGGAGGATTTGGGGGCTTTGAAAGGGAAATTTGGGGATTTTGGGGGTTTGGGGTCACCAGGGGAGGATTTGGGGTCACCAGGGGGGGATTTGGGGGAAAATTTGGGGGTTTTAGGGAGGATTTGGGGGGTTTGAGGGGAAATTTTGGGGATTTTTGGGGGATCTGGGGAAGGATTTGGGGTCACTAGGGGGAAATTTTGGGGGAAATTTTGGGGTTTTGAGGGAAAATTTGGGGGGATTTTGGGGGATTTGGGGTCACCAGGGGAGGATCTGGGGGAAATTTTTGGGGTTTTGGGGAGGATTTGGGGTTTTTGAGGGAAATTTTGGGGTTTTGGGGGGGTTTGGGGTCACCAAGAGGGGATTTAGGGTCACCAGGGGGAGATTTGGGGGAAATTTTGGGGGTTTTGGGGAGGATTTGGGGTCACCAGGGGGAGATTTGGGGGAAAATTTGGGGGTTTTGGGGAGGATTTGGGGGCTTTGGGGAGGATTTGGGGTCACCAGGGGGAGATTTGGGGGAAAATTTGGGGGCTTTGGGGAGGATTTGGGGGATCAGGGGAGGATTTGGGGGAAATTTTGGGGTTTTGAGGGAAATTTTGGGGGGATTTGGGGATTTTGAGAGGGAAATTTGGGGATTTTGGGGGATTTGGGGTCACCAAGAAGGGGTTTGGGGTCACCAGGGGGAGATTTGGGGGAAAATTTGGAGGTTTTGGGGAGGATTTGGGGGATCAGGGGAGGATTTGGGGGAAATTTTGGGGTTTTGAGGGAAATTTTTGAGGTTTTGGGGTCACCTGGGGGGGTTTGGGGGGGGTTTGACAATGAAATTTGGGAGCTTTGGGGGAAATTTTTTGGGGTTTTGGGGGCGATTTGGGGGAAATTTGGGGCGATTTGGGGGGATTTGGGGTCACCAGGGAAGGATCTGTGGGGGTTTGAGAGGGAAATTTTGGGGTTTTGGGGGGGATTTGGGGGCTTTGAGAGGAAAATTTGGGGATTTTTGGGGGGTCTTGGAGGATTTGGGGGTCAGCAGGGAAGGATTTGGGGGGGCTTGAGAGGGAAATTTGGGGATTTGGGGAAAATTTTGGGTATTTGGGGTCACCAGGGAAGAATTTGTGGGGTCAGGAGGAGATTTCAGGTTGGGATTTGGGATTATTTCAGGATTATTTCGGATATTTAAGGATTATTTAGGATATATTTTGGATTATTTAGGATATAATTTGGATTATTTAGGACATTTTTAGGTAATTTTGGGTAATTTGGGGAGGGGTCTCACCCGTGTACTCGGGCCCTGGGGAGGGGGGGTTGGGGGGATTTGGGGATTTTGGGATTTTTTAGGATATTTTGATATTATTTAGGATATTTAAGGATTATTTAGGATTTTTTAGGATATTTTTGGGGTGATTTTGGATAATTTTGGTAATTTGGGGAGGGGTCTCACCCGTGTATTCGGGCCCTGGGGAGGGGGGGTTGGGGGAGATTTGGGGATTTTGGGATTTTTTAGGATATTTTGATATTATTTAGGATATTTAAGGATTATTTAGGATATAATTTGGATTATTTAGGATATAATTTGGATTTTTTAGGATATTTTTGGATTATTTGAGTAATTTGGGGAGGGGTCTCACCCCTGTATTCGGGCCCTGGGGAGGGGGGTTGGGGGGATTTGGAGATTTTGGGATTATTTAGGATATTTTGATATTATTTAGGATATAATTTGAATTATTTAGGATATAATTTGGATTTTTTAGGATGTTTTTGGGGTATTTTGGGTAATTTGGGGAGGGGTCTCACCCGTGTACTCGGGCCCTGGGGAGGGGGGGTTGGGAGGATTTGGGGATTTTGGGATTTTTTAGGATATTTTGATATTATTTAGGATATTTTGATATTATTTAGGATATTTAAGGATTATTTAGGATTTTTTAGGCTATTTTTGGGGTGAATTTGGATAATTTTGGTAATTTGGGGAGGGGTCTCACCCGTGTACTCGGGCCCTGGGGAGGGGGGGTTGGGGGGATTTGGGGATTTGGGGATTATTTAGGATATTTTGATATTATTTAGGATATAATTTAGATTTTTTAGGATATAATTTGGATTATTTAGGATATTTTTGGGGTGAATTTGGATTATTTTGGTAATTTGGGGAGGGGTCTCACCCGTGTACTCGGGCCCTGGGGAGGGGGGGTTGGGGGGATTTGGAGATTTTGGGATTTTTTAGGATATTTAAGGATTATTTAGGATATAATTTGGATTATTTAGGATATAATTTGGATTTTTTAGGATATTTTTGGATTATTTTGGTAATTTGGGGAGGGGTCTCACCCGTGTACTCGGGCCCTGGGGAGGGGGGTTGGGGGGATTTGGGGATTTGGGGATTTTTTAGGATATTTTGATATTATTTAGGATATAATTTGGATTATTTAGGATATAATTTGGATTTTTTAGGATATTTTGGTAATTTGGGGAGGGGTCTCACCCGTGTACTCGGGCCCTGGGGAGGGGGGGTTGGATTCGTTGTCCCAGTCCCGCCCTGGGGGAGGGGCTCGGTTTGGGGAGCCCGAGGGGGACCCGGCCCGGCTGAAAAAAATAAAAATAATAAAAAAAAATATTTCCAAAAAATTAAAAAAAAATTCAAAAAAATAAGGAAGAAATGTCAAAAAAATTTTTTTAAAATTACCAAAAAAATCCGTCCAAAAATAAAAAAAAATCCCCTAAAAAATTTTAAAAAAATCCCCAAAATAATCCCTAAAAAAAACCCCCAAAAAATAAAAAAATCCCAAAAAAATCCCCCCCACAAAAAAAAAATCCCCACAAAAAATTTCCACCCAAAATCCAAAAAAATCCCCCCCCAAAAAATCCCCAAAAAATCCCCCCAAAAATGCCAAAAAAATTCCCAAAAAATCCCCCCAAAATGCCAAAAAAATCCCCCAAAAATGCCAAAAAAATTCCCAAAAAATCCCCAAAAAATATTCCCAAAAAATTGCCAAAAAATCCCCAAAAAAATCCCAAAAAATCTCAAAAAAATCCCCAAAAAATCCCAAAAGAACCCCCAGAAAAATCCCAAAAAAATCCCAAAAACATCCCCCAAAAAAATCCCCAAATTCCAAAAAATCAAAAAATAATCTCAAATAAATCCCCAAAAAAAATCCCCCCAAAAATCCCCAAAAAATCCCCAAAAATAAAAAAAAAATCCTAAAAAAAATCCTAAAAAAACCCCAAAAAATCCCCCAAAAAATAAAAAAAATTCCCCCCAAATCCCAAAAAAATCCCAAAAAAAATCTGAAAAAATTACCAAGAAAATCCCAAAACCTAAAAAAACAAATCCCAAAAAATCCCCCAAAAAAAATCCCAAATAAAAATCCCCCTAAAATAATTTTAAAATAAAATCCCAAAAAATAAAATTTAAAAAAAAAATCCCAATTTTTAAAATCCCAAAATCTCCTCAAAAATCCCAAAATTCAACCCCAAAATTTCCTTCCCAAGACCCCAAAATCCCCCCCAAAAACCCCCAAATCCCCCCAAAATTACGAAAAAAATCCCAAAATCCCCCCCAAATCCTCCCCAAATTCCCCCCCTGACGCCCCCAGACCCCAAATTTTCCCCAAATCCCCCCCAAAATCCCCCAAATTTCCCCCCAAAATGCCCCCAAAAAAACCCTAAATCCCCCCAAAATCCCCCCAAAACTCCAAAATTCCCCCCAAATTTTCCCCCCAAACCCCAAAATCTTCCCCAAGACCCCCAAAATCCTCCCCAAAAACCCCAAAATCCCCCCAAAAAAAACCCCAAAATCCCCGCAAAAATCCCAAATTTCCCCCAAAAATCCCAAATTTCCCCCAAAAATCCCAAATTTCCCCCCCCCTCACCTGTGGCCGCGCCCCCCGCCCGGCTCAGCCACGCTGGACAGGGACAGAGTGCTCTGGGAATAGACCTTGGACAGGCGGGAACCTGCGGGGAAATTCGGGCACTGAGACCCCTCCCCAAATTAACAGAGACCCCTCCTCAAATTCCTGACACCTCCCAAATCCTGGGACCCCCCAAAACCCGGAGACCCCTCCCCAAAATCCCCCAAACCCCAAGGATGGAGCTCTGGGAATAATCAGGACAGATGCAAAGTTGAGAGGGAAATTTGGGGGTTGAGACCCCTCCCCAAATTCCAGAGACTCCTCTTCAAATTCTCTGAGACCCCTCCTCAAATTCCTGACACCCCCCCAAACTCAGGGACCCCCAAAACTCGGAGACCCCTCCCCAAAATTCAAGAACAGAGCTCTGGGAAGAACCAGGACAAGCACAACCCTGGAGGGGCACGGTTTGAGACCCCTCCCCAAATTCCCAGAGAACCCTCCCCAAATTCCAGAGACCCCTCCCCAAATTCTCTGAGACCCCTCCTCAAATTCCCTGAGACCCCTCCTCAAATTTCTGACACGCCTCAAACCCCAGGGACCCCCCAAAAGCCGGAGACCCCTCCCCAAAATTCAAGGACAGAGCTCTGGGAATAATAAGACAGGCGGGACCATGGAGGGGGACGGTTTGAGACCCCTCCCCAAATTAAGGAAGACCCCTCCCCAAATTCCAGAGACCCCTCCCCAAATTCCCAGAGACCTCCTGGACCCTCCCCAAAATCAAGACACCCCCAGGGACCCCCCAAAACCCGGAGACCCCTCCCCAAAATTCCCCCAAACCCAAGGACAGAGCTCTGGGAATAACCAGGACAGACGGGACCATGGAGGGGGACGGTTTGAGACCCCTTCCCAAATTAAGAGAGACCCCTCCCCAAATTCCAGAGACCCCTCCCCAAATTCTCTGAGACCCCTCCTCAAATTCCTGACACCCCTCAAAATCCTGGGACACCCCAAAACCCGGAGACCCCTCCCCAAATTCCACCAAACTCAAGGACAGAGCTCTGGGAGTAACCAGGACAGGCGGGACCATGGAGGGGGACGGTTTGAGACCCCTCCCCAAATTAAGAGAGACCCCTCCTCAAATTCCAGAGACCCCTCCCCAAATTCCAGAGACCCCTCCTCAAATTCCTGACACCCCCCAAACCCCAGGGACTCCCCAAAACCCGGAGACCCCTCCCCAAATTCCACCAAACTCAAGGATAAAGCTCTGGGAAAAACCAGGACAGACGGGACCATGGAGGGGGACGGTTTGAGACCCCTCCCCAGACTAAGAGAGACCCCTCCCCAAATTAAGAGAGACCCCTCCTCAAATTCCTGACACCTCCCAAAATCCTGGGATCCCCCAAAACCCGGAGACCCCTCCCCAAAATCCCCCAAACCCCAAGGATGGAGCTCTGGGAATAACCGGGACAGGCACAACCATGGAGGGGCACGGTTTGAGACCCCTCCCCAAATTAAGAGAGACCCCTCCCCAAATTCCTGAGACCACTCCCCAAATTCTCTGAGACCCCTCCCCAAATTCTCTGAGACCCCTCCTCAAATTCCTGACACCCCCCAACACCCAGGGACCCCCCAAAACCCGAAGACCCCTCCCCAAAATCCCCCAAATCCAAGGATGGAGTTCTGGGAAAAACCAGGACAGGCACAACCCTGGAGGGGAACGATTTGAGACCCCTCCCCAAATTAAGAGAGACCCCTCCCCAAATTCCAGAGACCCCTCCCCAAATTCCCTGAGACCCCTTCTCAAATTTCTGACACCCCCCAAACCCCAGGGACCCCCCAAAACCCGGAGACCCCTCCCCAAAATCCCCCAAACCCCAAGGATGGAGCTCTGGGAATAACCGGGACAGGCACAACCATGGAGGGGCACGGTTTGAGACCCCTCCTCAAATTAAGAGAGACCCCTCCCCAAATTCCTGAGACCACTCCCCAAATTCTCTGAGACCCCTCCCCAAATTCTCTGAGACCCCTCCTCAAATTCCTGACACCCCCCAAAACCCAGGGACCCCCCAAAACCCGAAGACCCCTCCCCAAAATCCCCCAAATCCAAGGATGGAGTTCTGGGAAAAACCAGGACAGGCACAACCCTGGAGGGGAACGATTTGAGACCCCTCCCCAAATTAAGAGAGACCCCTCCCCAAATTCCAGAGACCCCTCCCCAAATTCCCTGAGACCCCTCCTCAAATTTCTGACACCCCCCAAACCCCAGGGACCCCCCAAAACCCGGAGACCCCTCCCCAAAATCCCCCAAACCCCAAGGACAGAGCTCTGGGAAGAACCAGGACAGGTGGGACCATGGAGGGGAACCGTTTGAGACCCCTCCCCAAATTAAAAGAGACCCCTCCCCAAATTCCAGAGACCCCTCCCCAAATTCCCAGAGACCCCCTGGACCCTCCCCAAAATCAAGACACCCCCATGGACCCCCCAAAACCCAGAGACCCCTCCCCAAATTCCACCAAACTCAAGGACCAGGACAGGCGTGACCATGGAGAGAAATTTGGGGGCTGAGACCCCTCCCCAAATTAAGAGAGACCCCTCCCCAAATTCCCTGAAACCCCTCCTCAAATTCCTGACACCCCCCAAACCCAGGGACCCCCCAAAACCCGGAGACCCCTCCCCAAAATTCAAGGACAGAGCTCTGGGAAGAATCAGCACAGGCACAACCATGGAGGGGAATGGTTTGAGACCCCTCCCCAAATTCCCAGAGACCCCTCCTCAAATTCCAGAGACCCCTCCCCAAATTCCCAGAGACCCCCTGGACCCTCCCCAAAATGAAGACACCCCCAGGGACCTCCCAAAACCCGAAGACCCCTCCCCAAATTCCCCCCGAACCCAAGGACAGAGCTCTGGGAAAAACCAGGACAGGCACAACCATGGAGGGGTACGGTTTGAGACCCCTCCCCAAATTCCCAGAGACCCCTCCCCAAAATTCAGAGACCCCTCCCCAAATTCTCTGAGACCCCTCCTCAAATTCCTGACACTCCCCAAACCCCAGGGACCCCCCAAAACCCAGAGCCCCCTCCCCAAAATCCCCCAAACCCCAAGGATGGAGCTCTGGGAATAATCAGGACAGATGCAAAGTTGAGAGGGAAATTTGGGGGTTGAGCCCCTTCCCCAAATTCCCGGAGACCCCTCCCCAAAATTCAGAGACCCCTCCCCAAATTCCCTGAGACCCCTCCTCAAATTTCTGACACCCCCAAAAGCCAGGGACCCCCCAAAACCCGGAGACCCCTCCCCAAATTCCACCAAACTCAAGGACAGAGCTCTGGGAATAATCAAGACAGGCGGGACCATGGAGGGGGACGGTTTGAGACCCCTCCCCAAATTAAGAGAGACCCCTCCCCAAATTCGAGAGATCCCTCCCCAAATTCTCTGAGACCCCTCCTCAAATTCCTGACACCCCCCAAACCCCAGGGACCCCCCAAAACCCGGAGACCCCTCCCCAAAGTCCCCCAAACCCAAGGATGGAGCTCTGGGAATAATCAGGACAGATGCAAAGTTGAGAGGGAAATTTGGGGGTTGAGAACCCTCCCCAAATTCCAGAGACCCCTCCCCAAATTCTCTGAGACCCCTCCTCAAATTTCTGACACGCCTCAAAATCCTGGGACCCCCCAAAACCCAGAGACCCCTCCCCAAATTCCCCCAAACTCAAGGACAAAGCTCTGGGAAAAACCAGGACAGGTGGGACCATGGAGGGGAACGGTTTGAGACCCCTCCCCAAATTAAGAGAGACCCCTCCCCCAAATTCCATAGACCCCTCCCCAAATTCCCAGAGACCCCTCTTCAAATTCCTGACACCTCCCAAACCCCAGGGACCCCCCAAAACCCGGAGACCCCTCCCCAAAATTCAAGGACAGAGCTCTGGGAAGAACCAGGACAGGCACGACCATGGAGGGGAACGATTTGAGACCCCTCCCCAAACTAAGAGAGACCCCTCCCCAAATTCCAGAGACCCGTCCCCAAATTCCCAGAGACCCCTCCTCAAATTCCTGATGCCCCCAAAACCCAGGGACCCCCCAAAACCCGGAGACCCCTCCCCAAATTCCACCAAACTCAAGGATAAAGCTCTGGGAAAAACCAGGACAGGTGGGACTATGGAGGGGAACGGTTTGAGACCCCTCCCCAAATTAAGACAGACCCCTCCCCAAATTCCAGAGACCCCTCCCCAAATTCTCAGAGACCCCCTGGACCCTCCCCAAAAACAAGACACCCCCAGGGACCCCCCAAAACCCAGAGACCCCTCCCCAAATTCCACCAAACTCAAGGACCAGGACAGGCGAGACCACGGAGGGAAATTTGGGGGCTGAGACCCCTCCCCAAATTCTGTGAGACCCTGAGACCCCTCCCCAAATTACCAGAGACCCCTCCCCAAATGAACAAAGACCTCTGAGACCCCTCCCCAAAGCCCCCAGCCCCATTTCCATACCCAGCAGCCCTTTGGGGGGGCTCCTCCCCAGCGCCGAATCGTCGCAGCACCGGGGCCGGGCTCTCCCTGAGCCCCCTCCCCTAATTTGGGGGGGGTCTCTGGAAGTTCCCCTGGTGGATTTTGGGGCGGGGGTCGCACGGGGGGGTCTCAGCACTTTTTCCAGCTCCTCCATCAGTTTCAGTTGTTGCCTCCTCTCGTATTCCAGCCTGGTGAACTCCCCCCGGCGGGACCCCCCCCCAAATTCCTCCTCCTGGGGGGGGGGTCTGGGAGGGGCGGGGGGTGGGGGGGGTTGGGGGGGCTCTGCTGGGGGTCTGGGGGGAGGAAAAAAAGGAGTGAGACCCCTCCTCAAATTGGGAAAAATGAAAATAAAGGGAGAGACCCCTCCTCAAATTGGGAAAAATAAAAATAAATGGAGAGACCCCTCCTCAAATTGGGAAAAAAAATAAAAAATAAAAAAAGGGAGAGACCCCTCCTCAAATTTTGAAAATCCACCCCCCAAAATTTTTTTTTTTTTACCTTTTCCCTATTTTTAGGAGCCCCCTCCCCAAAATTTTTTGGACTCCCCCATTTTTAGAAGCCCCCTCCCCAAATTTTGAACCTTTCAATTTTCAGGAGCCCCCTCCCCAAATTTTTTTGGACCCCTCCATTTTTAGAAGCCCCCTCCCCAAATTTTGAAAATCTTCCCCAAATTTTTTTGGACCCCTCCCCATTTTTAGAAGCCCCCTCTCCAAATTTTGAACCTTTCAATTTTCAGGAACCCCCTCCCCAAATTTTGAAAATCCCCCCCAAATTTTTTTTGATCCCTCCCATTTTCAGGAGCCCCCTCCCCAAATTTTGAAAAACCCCCCAAATTTTTTTGGACTCCCTCCCATTTTTTGGAGCCCCCTCCCCAAATTTTTTTTTACCCTCCCATTTTTTGGAGCCCCCTCCCCAAATTTTGGACCCCTCTATTATCAGGAACCACCTCCCCAATTTTTGTTCCCCTTTCCCCTTTTTTGGAGCCCCCTCCCCATTTTGGGAGCCCCCTCCCCAATTTTTGTTCCCCTTTCCCAATTTTTTGGAGCCCCCTCCCCAATTTTTGAACCCCCTCCCCATTTTTGTTCCCCCTCCCCATATTTGGAGCCCCCTCCCCAATTTTTGTTCCCCTTTCCCCATTTTTGGAGCCCCCTCCCCAATTTTTGTTCCCCTTTCCCATTTTTTGGAGCCCCCTCCCCATTTTTTGGAGCCCCCTCCCCAATTTTTGAGCCCCCTCCCCATTTTTTGGAGCCCCCTCCCCAATTTTTGTTCCCCCTCCCCATTTTTGGAGCCCCCTCCCCAATTTTTGTGCCCCCTCCCCATTTTTGGAGCCCCCTCCCCAGTCCCCCCTCACCTGTCCGGGGGCTGTTCCTGCCCCGCCCCCCAGAGGCGGCGCTGCCGCAGGGGGGGAGGGGCGCGGCGGGGGGGGGAGGGGTCGCTGTCATCGAGCTGCGACACGGAGGGGACACAGGGGACAATGAGGGGACAGGGACAGGACATGAGGACATGGGGACAATGTCCCCAATCCCTCCAAATGTCCCCAGATGTCCCCAGTGTCCCCAAATACCCTCCAATGTCCCCAAAGCCCCAAATGTCCCCAATGTCCCCAATCCCCTCAATCCCCCCAATGTCCCCAAACCCCTCCAAATGTCCCCAAATGTCCCTAATCCCCCCAAATGTCTCCAATGTCCCCAATCCCCCCGATGTCCCCAAATGTCCCCACTGTCCCCAATCCCCTCCAACGTCCCCAAATCCCCCAATGTCGCCAAAGTCCCAAATGTCCTCAAATGTCCCCAATCCCCTCAATGTCCCCCAGTGCCCCCAATGTCCCCAATCCCCAAAATGTCCCCAATATCCCTCACTGTCCCCAAATGTCCCCAAACCCCTAAATGTCCCCAGTGTCCCCAATGTCCCCAAAACCCCCTAGTGTCCCCAAATGTCCCAAATTTCCCCAATCCCCCCAACGTCCCCAACATCTCCAAAGTCCCCAAACCCCCAAATGTCCCCAGTGCTCCTAAACCCCCAAATGTCTCCAGTGTCCCCAATGTCCCCAAACCCCAAAATGTCCCCAAGTGTCCCCAACATCCCCAAATGTCCCCAAACCTCCAAATGTCCCCAATGTCCCCAAACCCCCAAATGTCCCCAAACCCTTCAATGTCCCCAAATGTCTCCACTGTCCCCAAACCCCCAAATGTCCCCAATCCCCCCAATGTCCCCAAACCCCCTCAATCCCCTCAATGTTCCAAATGTCCTCTCAATGTCCCCAAAACCCTCAAATGTCCCCAATTCCCTCAATGCCCCCAAACGTCCCCCAATGTCCCCAACATCCCAAATGTCCCCAATTCTCTCAATGTCCCCAAATCCCCCAATGTCCCCCAAATGTCCCCAAACCCCCAAATGTCCCCAATCCCCTCAATGTCCCCCAATGTCCCCAGTGTCCCCAACATCCCCAAATGTCCCCAATCCTCCCAATGTCCCCAATGTCCCCAAAAGTCTCCAACATCTCCAAACCCCCTAAATGTCCCCAGTGTCCCCAATCCCCTCAAATGTCCCCAGTGTCCCCAAATGTCCCCACTCCCCCAAATGTTCCCAATCCCCTCAATGTCCCAAATGTCCCCAAATGTCCCCAGTGTCCCCAGTGTCCCCAATGTCCCCAAATGTCCCCCCTCTCCCCAAACCCCCAAAAGTTCCCAAATGTCCCCAATCCCCCAAATGTCCCCAATCCTCCCAATCCCCCCCAAAATCCCAAATGTCCCCAAACACCCCCAATCCCCTCAATGTCCCCAAAATCCCCAGTGTCCCCAGATGTCCCCAGTGTCCCCAAACCCCTCAATGTCCCCAATGTCCCCAAACCCCCCAATGTCCCCAATCCCCCCCAATGTCCACAAAATCCCAAATGTCCCCAATTCTCTCAATGTCCCCAAATCCCCCAATGTCCCCCAAATGTCCCCAAACCCCCAAATGTCCGCAAATGTCCCCAATGTCCTGAATCCCCTCAATGTCCCCAGTGTCCCCAAATGTCCCCAACATCCCCCAATGTCCCCAACATCCCCCAATGTCTCCAATGTCCCCAATCTCCTCAGTGTCCCCAATCCCCCCAATATCCCAAATCTCCCCAAATGTTCCCAATCCCCCCAAACCCCCCAAATGTTCCCAATCCTCCCAATATCCCAAATGTCCCCAATCCCCCAAATGTCCCCAAACACCCCCAACATGCCCTCAATGTCCCCAAATGTCCTCAATGCCTCCAATGTCCCCAATCCCCTCAGTGTCCCCAATCCCCCCAATATCCCAAATCTCCCCAAATGTTCCCAATCCCCCTCAATGTCCCCAAACCCCAAACGTCCCCAATGTCCCCAAATGTCCCCAATCCCATCCAATGTCCCCAAACCCCTCAATGTCCCCAATGTCCCCAATGTCCCCAAATGTCCCCAAACCCCCAAATGTTCCCAAACACCCCCAACATCCCCAAATGTCCCCAATTCTCTCAATGTCCCCAAATCCCCCCTAATGTCCCCAATGTCCCCAAACACCCCCAACATCCCAAACGTCCCCAACGTCCCCAATACCCTCAAATGTCCCCAGTGTCCCCAAATGTCCCCAACATCCCCAAATGTCCCCAACCCCCCCAATCCCCTTAATGTCCCCAATCCCCCAAATGTCCCCAATTCCCCAATCCCCCCCCAAAATCCCAAATGTCCCCAACCCCCCCCAATCCCCTCAATGTCCCCAACATCCCCAGTGTCCCCAGATGTCCCCAAATGTCCCCAACCCCCAATGTCCCCTTACCTTACAGAAGAATCCCACGCTGGCTCTGTTCCCGTTCCCCCCTTCGGTCGGGGACCCCTCCAGGGAATCCCCCTCTCCTTCCTCCTCCTCCTCCTCCTCCTCCTCCTCCTCCTCCTCCTCCTCCCGGTGTCCCCTCGTTGTCCCCTTGTCCCCAGGGGACAGGGAGGCGTCGCTGGTGCCGTCCCCGCAGGGCCTGGCCCGGGGGGGACCCTTGGGAGGCACCGGGGGGGACTCGGGGGGGGCCGAGGGGGGCGGGGGGCGCTGCTGGGGGGGGGAGGGGGGGTGGGATCCAGTTAGAATTTGGGGGAAATTGGTAAAATTTGGGGGAAATTTGGGGTAAATCGGGCAAAATTTGAGTTAAATGTGCTCGAATTTGGGTTAAATTGGGCAAAAATTGGGTTAAATGAGCTCGAATTTGGGTTAAATGAGCCCAAATTTGGGTTAAATTGGCCAGATTTGGGTTTAAATGGCTCAAATCTGATTTAAATTGGCCAAATTTGGGTTAAATCGGGCAAAATTTGGGTTAAATGAGCTCGAATTTGGGTTGAACGAACTCAAATCTGATTTAAAGCAGCTTAAATTTGAATTAAATTGGCCCAAATCTGACCGAACCCCCCCGAATTTCCCCAAATTTCCCCAAATAAGACCCCAAACCACCCCAAATTTCCCCAAATCTGACCCGAATTTCCCCAAATTTCCCCAGATCTGACCCAAATCCCCCCGAATTTCCCCACCCCTCACCTCCACCTCCTCCTCGTCCCTCTCCTGGCCCTCAGAACAGCCCAAATCAGACCCGAATTTCCCCAAATTTCCCAAAATCAGATCCGGATCTCCCCAAATCAGACCCAAATCTCTCCGAATCTGAGCCGAATTTCCCCAAATCTCAACCGAATTTACTCAAATCAGACCCAAATTTCCCCAAACCCGACCCGAATCTGACCCGAATCTCTCCAAATCAGACCCCAATTTCCCCAAATTTCCCCAAACCAGACCTGAATTTCCCCAAATCAGACCCCAAACCACCCCAAATTTCCCAAAATCAGACCTGAATCTCCCCAAATTTCCCCAAATCTGACCCGAATTTCCCCAAACCAGACCTGAATCTCCCCAATTCTGACCCAAATCTCCCCAAACTCCCCCAAATTTCCCCAAATCAGACCCGAATTTCCCTAAATCAGACCCAAAACACCCGGAATTTCCCCAAATCTGACCCAAATTTCCCCGAATTTCCCCAAATCAGACCTGAATTTCCCTAAATCAGACCCAAAACACCCGGAATTTCCCCAAATCTGACCCAAATTTCCCCGAATTTCCCCAAATCAGACCCAAATCCCCCCAAACCAGACCCGAATTTCCCCAAATCAGACCCAAATCACCCCAAATTTCCCCAAATTCGACCCAAATCTCTCAAATTCTGACCCAAATTTCCCCAAATCTGACCCGAATCTCCCCAAATTTCCCCAAACCAGACCCGACTTTCCCCAAATCGGATCCAAATTTCCCCAAATCTGACCCGAATCTCTCCAAATCTCCCCAAATTAGAGCCGAATTCCCCTAAATCAAACCCGAATTTCCCCAATTCTGACCAGAATTTCCCCAAACCAGACCCGAATTTCACCAAATTTCCCCAAGCCTGACCCAAATCTGACCCGAATCTCTCCAAATCAGACCCAAATTTCCCCAACCCCCCCTGAATTTCCCCAAATCTCCCCGAATTTCCTCAAATCTGACCCGAATTTCTCCAAATTTCCCCAAATCAGACCCGAATTTTCCCAAATCAGACCCCAAACCAGACCCGAATTTCCCCAAGTCAGACCCAAACCACCCCAAATCAGACCCGAATTTCCCCAAATCAGACCCGAATACCCCCAAATTTCCCCAAACCAGACCCAAACCACCCCAAATTTCCCCAAATTTCCCCACCCCTCACCTCCACCTCCTCCTCCTCGTCCCTCTCCTGGCCGTCGGCGAAGCGCAGCGAGCTGCGGGTCTGCACGGGCACCTGGCTGGGCGAGAACCTGCGCAGGTGGGGCAGCGTGTCCACATCGTGGGGAGGGGTCAGCACCCGGGTCAGGGGCGGCAACCTCAGCTCAGCGGGCCGGGGTCTCCTGGGACTGCGGGGTGGAGCTTTGCGAGCCCCTCCTGTCGCGATAATCGCGACAGAACCCGCGTTCCCCCCCCCTCCCCCTCCTCCTCCTCCTCCTCCCGGTGTCGAATTTCCCGCATTGCTGTTGGTTCCTCCTCCTCCTCTCCGAGCGGGAGCTGGAGAACCCGGGGGATTTTTTGGGGTGGCCGAAGGGGTCTTGCCGGATTTGGGGAGGGGGATCACCCAAGCTTGGGGGGCTCCGTGGGGTCTCTGCTCCAACAAGAGCCGCTCCTGTTGTTGAGTCAAGCGTTGCATGTCGAGCTGCAGCGAGCTCAGCGCCGCGCTCAGCCTGGCCACGGCGGCTTCGTATTGCCCAGCTTGGACGAGTTGAGATTTTTGAGGAGCCCCCCGACTCAATTCGTCCTCGGGGAGGGTGGGAGAAGCCCCCTCCTCATCTTGGCGGAGGCGTTGCAAAGCGTTTTGGCCCAAACGTTGGCGGTGTTTGGCGAAAATGGCCTCGATTCTTTTTTTCTGCGCCTCGATGGCGCGGCGTTTCTCCTCCAAACGAGCTCCCAGTTGGTTCATTTCGGCGCTGAGACCCCCACCCATTTCTGGGGGTGCTCCTGGCGTGCTGGAGACCCCCCCCAAATTAGAATTAACACCTGAATTTGTGGGGGGGGCGTTGGTGGCTTCCTCTAATTTTTTTTTGCGTTCCGCGAAACTCGTCATGGGGCGGGATGGATTTTGAGGAGGATTTTGAGATTGGTTTTGAAAGGTTTGAGGTTGATTTTGAGGTTGATTTTGAGGTTGATTTTGAGGGGTTTTAGGCAAATTTTGCGAATTTTCCGGCGGGTTTTGCTCGGGGGAATGAAGGAAAAAAGCGTCGGGCGCTCCGTCGGGGAGGAGCCGCTCGGAGCTGTGGATGATCTGTAAAGCTTCCTCAATACTTGGGGGTTCAGGGGGCTCGGGGACACCGTTGGGGACACCAGGAGGGGTGGCAGGGGTGGCCCGGAGGGGGTGGCAGCGGGGAGGGGCGAGGCTGTCGGAGCTGGCAGAGCGGGCGAGGCTCCCGGCGGGGACGCCCACGGGGTTGCCCATGACGATGTCGACGTCGCTGTCCAGGCCGAAGGGGATGCTGAAGGACACGGCTTGGGACAGGGGGTGGCTGTGGAGGGGAATTTGGGGAAGGGGGGACAAGGTTAAAGTGGTATCAAGGTGGTTCAGAGAAAATTTGGATTAAAATTGGAGAGAAATCGCAGAGTTTGAGGCGAATCGGAGCCAAATCGGAGTCAAATTTGACCCAAATCTGACTCAAATCGTCCCAAATTTGTCCTGAATTGTTACAAAATGGTTCAAATCTGACTCAAATCATCCCAAATCTGACTCAAATCATCCCAAACCTGACCCAAATCATCCTGAATTGTCACAAATCCAACCTAAAAAAACCCAAAATGCCCCAAATCTGACCAAAATCTGACTCAAATTGTCCCAAATTGGACCCAAATCTGACTCAAATTATCCCAAACTTGTCCTAAATTGTTCCAAAATGCCCCAAATCTGACTCAAATCATCCCAAATCTGACCCAAATCAGCCCAAACCTGACCCAAGTTTTCCTGAATTGTCTCAAATCCGACCCAAAAAACCCCAAATCACCTCAAATCTGACTCAAATCGTCCCAAACTTGTCCTAAATTGTTCCAAAATGGCCCAAATCTGACTCAAATAATTCCAAATCTGACCCAAATCATCCCAAATTTGACCCAAATCGTCCTAAATTGTCTCAAATCCAACCCAAAAAACCCCAAATCTGACTCAAATCTGACTCAAATCATCCCAAATCTGATGTGAATCATCCCAAACCTGACCCAAATCATCCTAAATTGTCACAAATCCAACCTATAAAACCCCGAATCACCCCAAATCTGACTCAAAACTGACTCAAATCATCCCAAACTTGTCCTAAATTGTTCCAAAATGGTCCAAATCTGACTCAAATCACCCCAAATCTGACCCAAATCGTCCTAAACTGTCTCAAATCCAACCCAAAAAACCCCAAACCACCTCAAATCTGACTCAAATCTTCCCAAATTTGACCCAAATCTGACTCAAATCGTCCCAAACTTGTCCTGAATTGTTCCAAAATGCCCCAAATCTGACCCAAATCATCCCAAATCTGACATGAATCATCTCAAATCTGACCCAAATCATCCTGAATTGTCACAAATCTGACCCAAAATGCCCCAAATCACCTCAAATCTGACCAAAATCTGACTCAAATCTGACCCAAATCACCCCAAATCTGACCCAAATTGTCCTGAATTGTCACAAATCCGACCCAAAAAACCCCGAATCACCCCAAATCTGACTCAAAAATGACTCAAATCATCCCAAACTTGTCCTAAATTGTTCCAAAATGGTCCAAATCTCACTCAAATCATCCCAAATCTGATGTGAATCATCTCAAATCTGATATGAATCATCTCAAATCTGACCCAAAACCCCCCAAACCTGACCCAAATTGTCCTAAATTGTCTCAAATCCGACCTAAAAAAACCCAAAATGCCCCAAATTTGACCCAAATCTGACTCAAATCATCCCAAACTTGTTGTAAATTGTTCCAAAATGGCCCAAATCTGACTCAAATCATCCCAAATCTGACCCAAATTGTCCTAAACTGTCTCAAATTCGACCCAAAAACCCCAAATCGCCTCAAATCTGCCCCAAATCTGACTGAAATCATCCCAAACGTGTCCTAAATTGTTCCAAAATGCCCCAAATCTGACTCAAATAATTCAAAATCTGATGTGAATCATCTCAAAGCTGACCCAAATCGTCCTAAATTGTCTCAAATCCGACCCAAAAAACCCCAAATCACCTCAAATCTGACTCAAATCTGACCCAAATTCTCCCCAGGACCCCCCAAATCCCCCCAGGACCCCCCAAAATTCCCCCCAGGACCTCCCAGGACCCCCAAAATCCCCCCAAAATCCCACTGAGATCTCCCAAACCCCCCCAAGACTCCCCAAAATCCCCCCAGGACCCCCCAAATCCCACTGGGACCCCCTCAAATTCACCCCAAACCCCCCAGGACCCCCCAAATTTCCCCTCAAAATCCCACTGGGATCCCCCAAATCCCCCCAGAACCCCCAAACCCCCCAGGATCCCCCAAATCCCCCCCAGGACCCCCCAAAATCCTCCCCAGAACCCCCCAAAAATCCCTCAAGACCCCCCAAATCCCCCCAAAATCCCTCCCAGGACCCCCCAAACCCAGCCAGGACCCCCCCCAATCCCCCCAGGACCCCCAAAATCCTCCCAGGATCCCCCCACATCCCCCCAGAACCCCTCCAAATCCCCCTAAAATCCCCTAGGACCCCCTAAAATCCCCCCAAAACCACCCCAGGACTCCCCAAATCCCACTCAGGACCCCCCAATCCCCCCCAGGAACCCCCAAATTCCCCCCAGGACCCCCTAAAATCCCCCCAAATCCCCCAAAAATCTGCCCAAATCCCCCCCCAGGGCCCTCCCAAATCCTCCCAGAACCCCAAAAAATCCCACCCAGGATCCCTAAAATTCACCCAGGACCCCCCAAAATCCCCCCAGGACCCCCCAAAATCCCCTCCAAGTCCCTCAGAATCCCCTCAAATCCTCCCCAAATCCCCCAGGACCCCCAAAATCCCCCCAAGACCCCCCTCAGGACCCCCCAAATCCCCCCCCAGGACCCCCCAATTCCCCCCAGGACCCCCCAAAATCCCCCCAAACCCACCCAGGACCCCCCAAAATCCCCCCCAGGACCCCCCCCCCCCTCACCTGAGGGGTCTCTTGCTCCAGCCTTTGCCGAAGGCGTCGCCGTGGGGGAGGGAGGGGGAGTGGGGCAGGAGCCCTGAGGGGGGGGAGGGGAGGGGAAATGGGGTCAGAGACCCCCAAAAAACATCCCCCAAAAAACATCCCCAAAGCCCAGGAACCCCAAAAACATCCCCCAAAAAACATCCCCAGAGCCCAGGGACCCCCAAAAACATCCCCAAAAAATATCACCAAAAAATATTCCCCAAAAACATCCCCAAAATTCCAGTGACACCCCAAAAATATCCCCCAAAAAAATCCCCCAGACCCCAAAATGAATCCCCAAAAAATCTTCAGGACCCCCCCAAAAACATCTCCAGTGTCACCCCAAAAAATCCCCCAAAAAAATCCCCCAGACCCCAAAATGAAGCCCCAAAATCACCACCCAGGACCCCCAAAAATATCTCCCAAGACCCCTCAAAAATCCCAAATGAACATCTCCAAAAAAATCCCCCCAGGACCCCAAAAATCTCCTCAGGACCCCAAAAAATCTCCCCAGGACCCCCCAAAAATCCCAAAAATTCCCTCAGAACCCCCCAAAATTCACCCAGGACCCCAAAAATTTCCCCAGGACGCCAAAAAATCCCCCCCAGAATCCCCAAAAATCCCCCCAGGACCCCCCAAAATTCCCCTCAAATCCCCCAAAATCCCCCCAGGACCCCAAAAATCCCCCCAAAAATGCCCCAAAAAATCCCCAAAAAATCCCCCCAGAACCCCAAAAAATCCCCAAAAAATCCCCCCAGGACCCCAAAAAATCCCCCCAGGACCACCCAAATCCCTCCAGGATCCCCCAAAATTCACCCAGGACCCCCCAAATTCTCCCCAAAATCCTCCCAGGACCCCAAAAATCTTCCCCAGGACCCCACAAAATTCACCCAGAACCCCCCAGATTTTCTCCAGGACCCCCCAAATTCTCCCCAAAACCCCAAAAATCCCCCAAAAATCCCCCAAAATCCCCCCAAGACCCCCAAAATCCCCCCAAAAATCCCCCCAAAATTCCCTCAGGACCCCCCAGATTTTCTCCAGGACCCCCCCAAATTCCCCCCAGGACCCCCCAAACCCCACCCTGCCCCCCCCCAGGACCCCTCCCCAAATTCAGGGTCTCACCTGGGGGCTGCCCCCCCCCCTGCAGCAGGGGGTGTCTGAAGTTGAAGCCAGGGGAGCTGTGGGGGGTGAAATTTGGGGTGAAAAAACCTCAAAAATCCTAAAATCCTGCCCCCCAAAAATCCAAATTTCCCCCCAAAAAACCCCCAAATCCCTCCAAAAACCCCAAAATCTCCCTGAAATCCCCCCAAAAAACCCAAATCCCCCCCAAAAAATCCCAAAAAAACCCAAAAAAACCCAAAATCCCCCCAGAAAACCCCCAAAACCTCTCAAAATCCCCCCAAAAACCCCAAAACACCCAAAATCCCCCCAAAAAATCCCCCAACCCCCCCAAAATCCCCCCCAAAAACCCCAAAATCCCAAAATTCCCCGAAAAAACCCCAAAATCCCAAAATCCCCCCAAAATCCCCCCCAAAAAACCCCAAGAACCCCAAATCCCCCCCAAATCCCCCCAATAAACCCCAAATCCCCCCCAAAAAAACCCCAAAAAACCCCAAAAACCCCAAAATTCCCCCCCAAAAAACCCAAAAAAACCCAAAATCCCCCCCAAAAAATCCCAAAATTCCCCCATAAAAAACCCCAAATCCCCCCCAACCCCTGACCTGCTTTTGGGATTCGGGCTCTCACCACCGGCTGCAGATTCTGGGGGGGACATTTCACAATTTGGGGTCTCAGGACCCCCAAAAACCATTCAGGACCCCTCCCCATATTTAGGGAATTCAAGGACCCCTCCCTAATATTCAGGGACCCCTCCCCAATTTGAGACCCCTCCCCAATTTAGGATCCAACCCCCAAAAATTTAGGATCCCTCCCCAAATTTTGGGACCCCTCCTCATTTTTGGGGTCAATCCCTGAGCCCCCCCAAATTTTGGGGTCCCCATTTCAGGACCCCTCCCCAAATTTTAAGACCCCTCCCCATTTTTGGGGTCCCCCCCAATTTTTAAGACCCCTCCCCATTTTGGGGTCTCCCCCTCCCAAATTTTGGGGTCCCCCTTTACCTCAGCCCCCCAAATTTTGGGACCCCTCCTCATTTTTGGGATCTCCCCCTCCCCATTTTTTAAGGTCTTCCCCCCCAAATTTTAAGACCCCTCCCCAAATTTTGGGGTCTCCCTGTACCTGAGCCCCCCAAATTTTAGGACCCCTCCCCATTTTGGGGTCTCCCCCCTAAACTTTGGGACCCCTCCCCATTTTTGGGGTCTCCCCCCAAACTTTGGGACCCCTCCCCATTTTGGGGTCTCCCCCTCCCCATTTTTCGGGTCTCCCCCCAAACTTTGGGACCCCTCCCCATTTTAGGGTCTCCCCCTCCCCAAATTTGGGGTCTCCCTTTACCAGAGCCCCCTAAATTTTGGGACCCCTGCCCATTTTTGGGGTCTCCCCCCAAAATTTTAAGACCCCTCCCCATTTTTGGGGTCTCCCCCCAAATTTTAAGACCCCTCCCCATTTTGGGGTCTCCCCCTCCCCATTTTTGGGGTCCCCCCTCACCTGAGCCCCCCCCCAGCTGCCGGGGGGTGACGAAGGGGGGTCTCAGCACCTCGAAGCACAGGAACAGCTCGGCCAGGAAGGCCCCAACATTTAACTGGGGGGGACAGGAGGGCTCCCAGTATGGACCAGTATGGACCAGTATGGACCAGTATCCTCCCAGTATCCCCCCAGTATCCCCCCAGTGCCCCCCAGTTTATCACAATTCTCCCCCTCAGGCCCGGCCGCCATTTTCTCTCAATCCTTCCCATTGCTCCCAGTCCCTCCCAGTTCACCCAGTTTCCCCCAGTTTTTCCCAGTTGAATTCAGTTTAAACCAGTTTTTCCCAGTTTAACCCAGTTTATCCCAGTTTAACCCAGTTTATCCCAGTTTAATCCCAGTTTCCCCCTCAGGCCTGGCCGCCATTTTCCCTCAATCCTTCCCATTGCTCCCAGTCCCTTCCAGTTCACCCAGTTTCCCCCAGTTTCCTCCAGTTTCTCCCAGTATAACCCAGTTTCCCCCAGTATAACCCAGTTTCTCCCAGTATAACCCAGGTTCTCTCCAGTTTCTCCCAGTTTATCCCAATTTCCCCCTCAGGCCCGGTCGCCATTTTCCCCCAGCCCTTCCCATTGCTCCCAGTCCTTCCCATTGCTCCCAGTCCCTCCCAGTTTAACCCAGTTCACCAAATTTCTCCCAGTTTCCCCAGTTTCTCCAAGTTTATCTCAGTCTCTCTCAGTTTATCCCAGTTTAACCCAGTTTATCCCAATTTTTCTCAGTTTAACCCAGTTTTTCTCAGTTTAACCCAGTTTCCCCCTCAGGCCCGGCCGCCATTTTCCCCCAGTTCTTCCCATTGCTTCCGGTCCCTCCCAGTTCACCCAGTTTCCTCCAGTTTATCCCAGTTTCTCCCAGTTTAACCCAGTTTCTCCCAGTTTAACCCAGTTTCTCCCAGTACAGCCCAGTTTCTCACCAGTTTATCCCAGTTTCTCCCAGTTTTACCCTCAGGCCTGGCCGCCATTTTCTCTCAATCCTTCCCATTGCTCCCAGTCACTCCCACTGCTCCCAGTCCCTCCCAGTTCACCCAGTTTCCCCAGTTTCTTCAGTTTCTCCTACTTTAACCCAGTTTAACCTAGTTTAACCCAGTTTATCCCAGTTTCTCCCAGTTTAACTCAAGTTTCTCCCAATTTCCCCCTCAGGCCCGGCCGTCATTTTCCCCCAGCCCTTCCCATTGCTCCCAGTCCTTCCCATTGCTCCCAGTCCCTCCCAGTTTAACCCAGTTCACCAAATTTCTCCCAGTTTCCCCAGTTTCTCCAAGTTTATCCCAGTCTCTCTCAGTTTATCCCAGTTTCTCCCTAGTTTAACTCCATTCCCCCTCACAGCCAGCCGCCATGTTGCCCCATTGGCCCCATTGCTCCCAGTCCTTCCCGTTGCTCCCAGTCCCTCCCAGTTCACCCAGTTTGACCCCTTTCTCCAGTTTCTCCCAGTTTAAACCAGTTTCTCCCAGTTTCTCACCAGTTTAACTCAGTTTCTCCCAGTTTTACCCTCAGGCCCGACCGCCATTTTCCCTCACTCCCTCCCATTGGTCCCAGTCCCTCCCAGTTCACCCAGTTTGACCCCTTTCTCCAGTTTAACCCAATTTCCCCCAGTACACCCTAGTTTCTCCCAGTTTAACTCAATTTCTCCCAGTTTATCCCAGTTTCTCCCAGTATAACTCAATTTCTCCCAGTTTAACCCAGTTTATCCCAGTTTATCCCAGTTTCTCCCCACTTTCCCCCTCAGGCCCGGCCGCCATTTTCCCTCAGTCCTTCCCACTGCTCCCAGTCCCTCCCAGTTCACCCAGTTTGACTGGTTTCTTAAGTTTCTTGAGGTTTATCCCAATTTCCCCCAGTATAACCCAATTTCCCCCAGTTTAACCCAGTTTCCCCCAGTTTAACCCAGTTTCCCCCTCATGGCGGCCGCCATGTTGCCCTATTGCCCCCATTCACTCCCAGTTTCCCACAGTTTGCCCAATTTCCCCCAGTTTACCTCAGTGCCCCCTCAGTCTCCCCCAGTTCCTCCCAGTTTCCCCCAGTTTAACCCAGTTTACCTCAATTCCCTCCAGTTTAACCCAGTTTTTCTCAGTTTAACCCAGTTTCCCCCTCATGGCGGCCGCCATGTTGCCCTATTGCCCCCATTCACTCCCAGTTTCCCCAGTTTGCCCAGTTTCCCCCAGTTTAACCCAGTTTCCCCCATTTTACCTCAATCCCCAGCAATTTAACCCAGTTTCCCCCAATTTAACCCAGTCTCCCCCAGTTTCCCCGTTTCTTCCCAGTTTCCCCCTCATGGCGGCCGCCATGTTGTCCCATTCCCATTCACTCCCAGTTTCCCCCAGTTTAACCCAGTTTCCCCCAGTTTTCCTCAGTCCCCTCCCCATTTAACCCAGTTTACTTCAATCCCTCCAAGTTTAACCCAGTTTAACCCAGTTTATCCCAGTTTAACCCAGTTTCCCCCAGTTTTCCTCAGTCCCCCCGCCATTTAACCCTGTTTACTTCAATCCCTCCAATTTTAACCCAGTTTATCCCAGTTTAACCCAGTTTCCCCCAGTTTAACCCAGTTTACCTCAATTCCCTCCAGTTTAACCCAGTTTTTCTCAGTTTAACCCAGTTTCCCCCTCATGGTGGCCGCCATGTTGCCCCATTGCCCCCATTCACTCCCAGTTTCCCCCATTTTGCCCAGTTTCCTCCAGCTTACTTCAATTCCCAGTAATTTAACCCAGTTTCCCCCAATTTAACCCAGTTTCCCCCAGTTTAACCCACTTTCTTCCCAGTTTCCCCCTCATGGCGGCCGCCATTTTGCCCCATTCCCATTGACTCCCAGTCTCCCCCAGTTTAACCCAGTTTACCCCAGTTTTCCTCAGTCCCCTCCCCATTTAACCCAGTTTATTTCAATCCCTCCAAGTTTAACCCAGTTTCCCCCAGTTTAACTTAGTTTCCCCCTCATGGCGGCTGCCATGTTGCCCCATTGCCCCCATTCACTCCCAGTTTCCCCCAGTTTAACCCAGTTTCTCCCAGTTTACCTCAATCCCCAGCAGTTTAACCCAGTTTCCCCCAGTTTAACCCAGTCTCCCCCAGTTTCCCCGTTTCTTCCCAGTTTCCCCCTCAGGGTGGTCGCCATGTTGTCCCATTCCCATTGACTCCCAGTTTCCCCCAGTTTAACCCAGTTTCCCCCAGTTTCCTCAGTCCCCTCCCCATTTAACCCAGTTTACTTCAATCCCTCCATGTTTAACCCAGTTTAACCCAGTTTTTCCCAGTTTAACCCAGTTTTCCCCTCATGGCGGCCACCATGTTGCCCTATTGCCCCCATTCACTCCCAGTTTCCCCCAGTCTGCCCAATTTCCCCCAGTTTACCTCAGTGCCCCCTCAGTCTCCCCCAGTTCCTCCCAGTTTCCCCCAGTTTAACCCAGTTTACCTCAATTCCCTCCAGTTTAACCCAGTTTTTCTCAGTTTAACCCGGTTTCCCCCTCATGGCGGCCGCCTTGTTGCCCCATTGCCCCCATTCACTCCCAGTTTCCCCCAGCTTGCCCAGTCTCCCCCAGTTTTCCTCAGTCCCCCCCCCATTTAACCCAGTTTACTTCAATCCCTCCATGTTTAACCCAGTTTATCCCAGTATAACCCAGTTTCCCCCAGTTTAACCCAGTTTTCCCCTCATGGTGGCCGCCATGTTGCCCCATTGCCCCCATTCACTCCCAGTTTGCCCAGTTTCCCCCAGTTTACCTCAATCCCCTCTAGTTTTCCCCAGTTTCTCCCAGTTCAATCCAGTTTAACACAGTTTTACCCTCAGGCCCAGCCGCCATTTTCTCTCAATCCTTCCGATTGCTCCCAGTCCCTCCCAGTTCACCCAGTTTGATCCCTTTCTCCAGTTCCTCCCAGTTTATCCCAGTTTCTCCCAGTTTAACCCAGTTTATCCTCAGTTTAACCCAGTGTCTCTCAGTTTATCCCAGTTTATCTTAGTTTATCCCCAGTTTTACCCTCAGGCCCAGCCGCCATTTTCTCTCAACCCTTCCCATTGCTCCCAGTCCTTCCCATTACTCCCAGTCCCTCCCAGTTCACCCAGTTTGACCCCTTTCTCCAGTTTCTCCCAGTTTAACCCAGTTTCCCCCAGTTTCTCACCAGTTTCTCCCAGTTTAACCCAGTTTTACCCTCAGGCCCGGCCGCCATTTTCCCCCAGTCCTTCCCATTGCTCCCAGTCCCTCCCAGTTCACCTAGTTTGACCTCTTTCTCCAGTTTCTCCCAGTTTAACCCAGTTTCCCACAGTCTCCACCAGTTTCTCCCAGTTTCCCCCAGTTTGTACCTTGAGGGCAGGCGCCATGTAGAGCAGGTCCTCCACGGCCAGCGGGCAGCGCGTGCGCAGGTGCCGCGCGCCAAAGTCGCGCACCAGCCCCAGGTTGTGCAGCCGGTCCGGCAGCGCCAGCGGTGCCCCTAGGCGGATTTCTGGAAAATTCCACACTGGGTTAAACCCCAAATCTCATCCTAAAAACACCTCCATGACCCCTTTATGGGGTTTCTGAGTAGTTCCCATTGGGATCCCATTAGGACTCCCAATTTTACTCCCATTTTTTAATTCTCCCCCATCTCCCATGGTGCCCTCAGGTTGGGCCAGTCCGGATTTCTGGAAAATTCCAGAGTGGGTTAAACCCCAAATCTGATCCTAAAAACACCTCCATGACCCCTTTATGGGGTTTCTGAGTAGTTCCCATTGGGATCCCATTAGGACTCCCAATTTTACTCCCATTTTTTAATTCTCCCCCATCTCCCATGGTGCCCTCAGGTTGGGCCAGTCCGGATTTCTGGAAAATTCCAGAGTGGGTTAAACACCAAATCTGATCCTAAAAACACCTCCATGTCTCCTTTATGGGGTTTCTCCATAGTTCCCATTGGGATCCCCGCATTAGGACCCCCAGTTTTAGTCTTGTTTAATTCTGCCCGTCCCCATCTGCCATGGTGCCCTCAGGTTGGGCCAGTCCGGATTTCTGGAAAATTCCAGACTGGGTTAAACCCCAAATCTGATCCTAAAAACACCTCCATGCTCCATTTATGGGGTTTCTTCATAGTTCCCATTAGGACCCCCAGTTTTAGTCCCGTTTTTTAATTCCTCCCCCTCATCTGCCATGGCGCCCTCAGGTTGGGTCGGTCTGGATTTCTGGAAAATTCCAGAGTGGGTTAAACCCCAAATCTGATCCTAAAAACTCCCTCATACCTCCTTTATGGGGTTTCTGAGTAGTTCCCATTGGGATCCCACTAGGACCCACAGTTTTAGTCCAATATTTTAATTATCCCCCCTCATCTGCCATGGTGCCCTCAAGTTGGGCCGGTCTGGATTTCTGGAAAATTCCAGAGTGGGTTAAACCCCAAATCTGATCCTAAAAACACCTCCATGCCTCCTTTATGGGGTTTATCTGTAGTTCCCATTGGGATCCCTGCGTTAGGACCCTCAGTTTTAGTCCTGTTTAATTCTGCCCCTCCCCATCTGCCATGGCGCCCTCAGGATGGGCCAGTATGGATCACTGGAAAATTCCAGGATATTGGACCTCAAAAACAACCCCAAAAACCCCTTGGATCCCCCTACCATGATCCCACAACCCCCCAAAGACCCCTCAAACCTCCCCCCATATCCTCCTATTAATATTCTAATTAATACCTTATTAAAACCCTATTAATACCCCCCCTAATTCCTTATAGGACCCCCCCCCCCCATATCTCCCTCAGATTGGTCCGGTCCAGCCGCACCACAGCGCCCCCTAGTGGATCCCTAAAAAAAAAAACCTTAAAAAAAACCCTAAAAAAACCCCAAATACCCCAAATTTCCCCCAAAATTCCTTCCTTACCCTCGAGGCGCAAGGATTGGGGGCAGTAATAGTGGATGGCGGCCGCCAGAACCCCCCCGCTGGCCAAATCCTGCAGTCCCCTCACGGGAGGGAATGGGGGGGGCGCTGGGGGGGCGCCCTTGTCCTTCCGGTACCGAATCTGGGCGGGAAAATTCGGGAAGGGAGAAAATTCAGGGTCAAGGGGGGGGTTCCCAAAATCTGAAATTTTTAAAAATCCTCCCCAAAGTGGAAGGGCTCCCCCAAAAAAATTAAAAAATAAAAAGGGGGGACCTCAAAACGCCGAACCCGCCCCCAAAAGCGGAAGGACCCCCCCCAAAATAACCCCAAATGTTCCACCCGCAGCAAAGGGACACCCCCCCCCAAAAAATGAAAATGGATCAGTCCGCAAATCCCCCTCAGGTAAGGGCGGGATTGGGGACCCGAAAATTCACCAAAATTCCCAAAAATTCACCAAAATCACCCCAAAAATTGCAAAGAGGGGGGTCCAAATTGAGGGAAAAACCCCAAAATCATCAAAAATCCCTCAAGTTTGGGGAAAGGTTGGAGATCCCCCCTCAAAAATTACAAAAGAGGGGATCCCAAACCCTCCCAAAACGGAGGAATTCCCTCAAAAAAATTGTCAAGAAGACCCCAAAAATCCCCATAAATCTCCCCAAATTTCCTCCCACCCCCAAAATAAACGCATGCAGGGGAGGGAACCCCGAATATTTTTAAATTTTTTTTTTTTTTGGGGGGGGAAACCACAATTTTGGAGGAGATCCCACCCTAAAACCCCTTTAAAAAGTGCCAAAATTGGGATTCTAGGGTGGGAATTTTAAATTTTGAGGTGGAATTTTTTTTTTTTTTGGGGGGGGATTCCAGAATTTTGGGGTAAAGAGGGGGTCCCCTCCCTAAATTTTTAATTTTTAAAAATTTTTTTGGGGGGGGTCCTTACCACCGGAGGTTTATTCCCCGATTCCTTCAAACAGAAGGCGATGGCGTGCTGTGGGGAAAACAGAGTCAGGGGGGTCCCAAAACACCCCCAGGGACCCCAAAAATGGGGAAGGGACCCCCAAAAATGAAAAGAGCACCCCAAAAAATGGGGGGGTGTGAAAATTTGGGGGAAAAAATGGAAATTTTGGGAAAAAATGGGGAAAAAAGGAGGAGAGAAATTCAAAATAAAGGGGAAAATGGGAGGTAAAAAAGGTCCAAAATCTTCTCAGGGACCCAAAAAATGGGGAAGGGAGCCCCAAAAATGAAAAGAGCGCCCCAAAAAATGGGGGGATGTGAAAATTTGGGGGAAAAAATGGGAATTTTGGGAAAAAATGGGGAAAAAAGGAAGAGAGAAATTCAAAATAAAGGGGGAAATGGGGGGCAAAAAAGGTCCAAAATCTCCCCAGGGACCCAAAAAATGGGGAAGGGACCCCTAAAAATGAAAAGAGCGCCCCAAAAAATGGGGGGGGTGAAAATTTGGGGGGAAAAAGGGAAATTTTGGGGAAAAAAAGGGAAAATTTGGGGAAAAATGGTTAAAAAATGAGGAAAAAATGAATAAAAATGAGGAAAAAATGAATAAAAATGGGGAAAAAAGGGATTTAAAGAGAGATAAAAAGGAAAGAAAAAATTAAAATTGGGGAGGGAAATTGAAAAATTTGGAGAAGAGAAAATTTGGGGAAATTTGGAAAAAATTGGGGGAAAAATGAGGAAAACTTGGGGGAAAAAATGAGGAAAATTTGGAAAAAAAAGGGGAAAAACTGGAAAAAAATGAAAAAATGAGGAAAAAACAATTTTAAAAAAGGGAAAAAAAGGAAGAAAAACCTAAAATTAGAGAGGGGAACAGAAAAATTTGGAGAAGAGAAAATTTTGGAAAATTATGGGAAAAAAATTTGGGAAAAAATGGGGAAAAAATGAAGAAAAATTGGAAAAAAAAAGGAAAAATTTGGAAAAAAAATGAGGAAAAAATGGGGAAAAAAATTTTAAAAAGGGAAAAAGGGAAAAAAAAATTAAAATTAGGGAGGGGACCCCAAAATTCAGGAAGGACCCCAAAAAACTCCAAAAAAAACCAAAAATGGGGGTGGAAAAAATAAAAAAATGCCCCCAAAAATTGAAAAAATCCTTTAAAAAATCCCCAAAATTGATTCTAAAAATTGGGGGAGCCCCAAAAAATTGGGGGGGGGGGTCCCCAAGCCCCTCCCCCACCCCAAATTTTCATGCCCCTCCCCCCCCCATGCAGTTCATGCCCCTCCCCCCCCCTCCCCAAAATTCGACGCAAGACACAGAAAAGGGGGGGGAGGGGCGGATGCTGAGGGGGTCAAAAACCCCCCAAAAATTTGGGTGGGAGGTCCCAGAAATGCTAAAAAAATTTGGGATTTTTTGGGGAAATTTTTGGAAATTTTTGTGAATTTTTAAGAATTTTATTTCAATTTTTTTGAAATTTTTTGGAATTTTTTTGAATTTTTTGTGGAATTTTTTGCAATTTTTTTGGAATTTTTTTGAATTTTTTTGGAATTTTTTTGGATTTTTTTTTCAAAATTTTTTGGATTTTTTTTTGGAATTTTTTTTGGAATTTTTTTAAATTTTTTGGGGATTTTTTGTGGATTTCTTTGGGATTTTTTTTTGCAATTTTTTAAAATTTTTTGTGGAATTTTTGGGGACTTTTTCTGGAATTTTTTGGAATTTTTTTCTGAATTTTTTTGGAATTTTTTCAAATTTTTTTCGATTTTTTTTGAATTTTTTTGAATTTTTTTCAATTTTTTTCCATTTTTTCAAACTATTATTTTAATTTAAATAATAATTTAATGAAAATTTTTTCCCCAGTTTCCTTTTCTAATATTTTTCCATTCTTGATGGAAAATTTTTGGAATTCCTTTCCTTTTTAATTTTTTAAATTAATTTTTTTTTCATTTTTTTCAATATTTTGGAAAATATTCTTAAATTCTTAAACTTAAATAATTCCTTTTTTTTCATTTTTTCCCCATTTTTTCCCAAATTTTTCAATTTTTTACCCATTTTTTCCATTCTTTTTCCAAAATTTTCCTTTTTTTCCCATTTTTTTTTCAATTTCTTCCCATTTTTCCCACTTTTCCCTATTTTTTTCCCCACTACCTACATAAAATAATCGAATTTTTTTTTAATTTTTCCCCCTCAGCATCCTTAAAACTGGATCTCCATGCCTGACAAATTTTGGGAAAGGTTTTTAAACCCCCTCCCCAAAATTTTGTGAAGGTTCAAAGCAGCCAAGGAAAGGGATGGGAGTGAAAAATGAGAATTTTTGGGGTGAAAAATGAGAATTTTGGGAGGCAGCCAAGCCCAAACTTACAGGAACCAACTTCCAGTACCAGCGGGTGGGACACTGAGAAAAGAGAGGGGTCAGAAAAGGAGGAGAGGAAAGAAAAGGAGAGGAGGAAAGAAATTTTGGGGGGAAAAAAGAGAATTTTTTGGGGGGAAATTGGGATTTTTGGGGGGATTTTTTGGGATTTTTTTGGGATTTTTTTGAGAATTTTTTGGATTTTAAAGAGAATTTTTTGGGATTTTTTGGGATTTTTTTTTGGATTTTAAAGAGAATTTTTGGGGATTTTTTTTGGGATTTCTTTGGGATTTTTTGGGATTTTTTAGGATTTTTTTGAGAATTTTTTGGGAATTTTTTGGGATTTTTTTTGGATTTTAAAGAGAATTTTTGAGGATTTTTTTAAGAATTTTTGGGGTTTTTTTGGGATTTTTTAGAGAATTTTTTGGGATTTTTTAGAGAATTTTTTGGGATTTTTTTGAGAATTTTTTGGGATTTTTTGGGGATTTTTTTTTGGATTTTAAAGAGAATTTTTGGGGATTTTTTTGAGAATTTTTGGGGATTTTTTGGGATTTTTTTTAGATTTAAAGAGAATTTTTGGGGATTTTTTTAAGAATTTTTGGGGTTTTTTGGGATTTTTTAAAGAATTTTTTTGGATTTTTTTGAGATTTTTTGGGGATTTTTTGGGGAATTTTTTTGGATTTTAAAGAGAATTTTTGGGATTTTTTTGGGATTTTTTTTGGATTTTAAAGAGAATTTTTGGGGATTTTTTTGAGAATTTTTGGGGGTTTTGGGGGATTTTTTAGAGAATTTTTTGGGATTTTTTTGAGAATTTTTTGGGATTTTTTTGGGATTTTTTTTGGATTTTAAAGAGAATTTTTGGGGGATTTTAAAGAGAATTTTTTGGGATTTTTTTGGGATTTTTTTTTGGATTTTAAAGAGAATTTTTGGGATTTTTTGGGATTTTTTTGGGATTTTTTAGAGAATTTTTTGGGATTTTTAAGAGAATTTTTGGGGATTTTTTTTGAGATTTTTTTGAGATTTTATTTGGGATTTTTAAGAGAATTTTTGGGATTTTTTTTGAGAATTTTTAGCAATTTTTTTGGGATTTTTTTAGAGAATTTTTGGGATTTTTTTTTATTTTTTAGCGAATTTTTGGGGTTTTTTAGAGGATTTTAAAGAGAAGTTTTTGGGTTTTTTTTTGAGGATTTTAAAGAGAATTTTTTGGGATTTTTTAAATAATTTTTAGAGATTTTTTTGATGAATTTTTGATGATTTTTTGGAATTTTTTAGAATTCTTTTTAAAAATTTTTTTTGGGATTTTTTTTATTCTTTAGAGAATTTTTAGAGATTTTTTTGAGGATTTTTTTGAGAATTTTTTGGGATTTTTTTGGGATTTTTGGGGATTTCTTTTTTGATATTTTAAATATTTTTGAAAGGATTTTTGAGAAATTTTTGGGATTTTTTTGGTGATTTTTCCGAATATTTTTGGAGGAATTTTTGCCTTTTTTTTGAGAAGTTTTTAAATTATTTTGGGAGACTTTTTTAAGATTTCTGGGTGTTTTTTTGGTGAAATTTGAGGTGAAAAATGAGAATTTTACAGGCACCAACCTCCAGCACCAGCAGGTGGAACACTGAGAAAAGAGGGGGGGCAGAAAAGGAAAAGAAAAAAGAAATTTTGGGGGAAAAAAGAGAATTTTTGGGGCAGAAATTGGGATTTTTTTGGGATTTTTTTGGGATTTTTTTGATGAATTTTGGGGATTTTTTTGGGATTTTTTTTGATTTTTAAAATGATTTTTAGTGAATTTTTTTAGGATTTTATTTTTATTTTTAAGAGATTTTTTAGTGATTTTTTTGGGGATTTTTTACAGAATTTTTAAATTTTTTTGATGATTTTTTAGGATTTTAAAAATAATTTTTATTTATATTTTTTTTGGATTTTAAAGAGAATTTTTAGAAATTTTTTGAGGATTTTTGGGGAATTTTTGGGGATTTTTTAGAGAAATTTTTTTGATTTTTTTGGGATTTTTTAGAGAAATTTTTTTTATTTTTTTGTGAATTTTAGTGATTTTTTTTGAGGATTTTTTGGGGATTTTTAAGAGAAATTTTTGAGATTTTTTGGGGATTATTTTTGGATTTTTTTGAGATTTTTTGGGTGATTTTTAGAGATTTTTTAGAAATGTTTTAGAGAATTTTTAGAGATTTTTTTGAGGATTTTTTGATGATTTTTGAGGATTTTTTTGGGGAATTTTTTTGATTTCTTGTTGATTTTTGGAGTGATTTTTAGTTGACTTTTACGTTGATTTTTAAATTATTTTCAGGATATTTCAAAATTATTTTTGTTGATTTTTTGGTGATTCTTTTGTTGATTTTTGGGGAATTTTTTTTATTTTTTTTCGTGATTTTTTGGGTATTTTTTGTTGACTTTTATGTTGATTTTTAAGTTATTTTCAGGAGATTTTTTAATGATTTCTGTTAATTTTTTTGGTGATTTTTTTGGTGATTTTTGTTGATTTTTGTTGATTTTTATGTTGATTTTTAAATTATTTTCAGGAGATTTTAAAATTATTTTAGTTCATTTTTTGGTGATTCTTTTGTTGATTTTTTGGTGATTTTTTGGTGATTTTTAAATTATTTTCAGGAGATTTTTAAAATTCTTTTGGAGATTTTTTTGTTGAATTTTGGTTGATTCTTTGTTGATTTTTATTTTGATTTTTAAATTATTTTCATGAGATTTTTTAATGATTTCTGTTGATTTTTGGGGTGATTTTTTTAGGATTTTTTGGGGATTTTTTTTGAGACTTTTAAAATGTTTTTAATTGAGTTTTTGGGGAATTTTTTGGGGGATTTTAAAAATTTTTTTTAGATTTTTTAAAAGTTTTTAGTTGATTTATTGGTGATTTTTTAGTTAATTTTTTGTTGATTTTTAGTTGATTTCTTGTTGATTTTTTGTTGATTTTTTGGGAATTTTTGGGTGATTTTTTTTGGAATTTTTGGGGATTTTTTGTTGATTTTTTGGTGATTTTTTGGGAATTTTTGGGTGATTTTTTTTGGAATTTTTGGGGATTTTTTGTTGATTTTTTGGGTGATTTTTTAGGATTGTTTGGGGATTTTTTTGAGACTTTTAAAATGTTTTTAGTTGAGTTTTTGAGGAATTTTTTTGGGGATTTAAAAAATTTTTTTTAGATTTTTTAAAAGTTTTTAGTTGATTTATTGGTGATTTTTTGTTGATTTTTTGTTGATTTTTTGTTGATTTTTTGGTGATTTTTTGGTGATTTTTTTGTTGATTTTTAGTTGATTTTTGTTGATTTTTTGGTGATTTTTTGGCGATTTTTTTGTTGATTTTTTGTTGATTTTTTATTGATTTTTTGTTGATTTTTAGTTGATTTTTAATTGATTTTTTGTTGATTTTTTGGTGATTTTTTTGTGATTTTTTTGTTGATTTTTTGTTGATTTTTTGGGTGATTTTTTAGGATTTTTTGGGGATTTTTTTGAGACTTTTAAAAATGTTTTTTAATTGAATTTTTGGGGAATTTTTTTGGGATTTAAAAAATTTTTTGTAGATTTTTTTAAAGTTTTTAGTTGATTTATTGGTGATTTTTTAGTTGATTTTTTGTTGATTTCTTGTTGATTTTTTGTTGATTTTTTGTTGATTTTTAGTTGATTTTTTGCTGATTTTTTATTATTTTTTTTGTGATTTTTAGTTGATTTTTTGGTGATTTTTTTGTTGATTTTTAGTTGATTTTTTGTTGATTTTTTTGTGATTTTTTTGTTGATTTTTAGTTGATTTTTTGTTGATTTTTTGTTGATTTTTTGTTGATTTTTTGTTGATTTTTTGTTGATTTTTTAGGATTGTTTGGGGATTTTTTTGAGACTTTTAAAATGTTTTTAGCTGAGTTTTTGAGGAATTTTTTTGGGACTTTTTAAAAAATTTTTTAGATATTTTAAAAGTTTTTAGTTGATTTTTTGGTGATTTTTTGCTGATTTTTTATTGATTTTTTTGTTGATTTTTGTTGATTTTTAGTTGATTTTTTTGTTGATTTTTTTGGGAATTTTTGGGAATTTTTGGGTGATTTTTTTTTTGAATTTTTGGTGATTTTTTGTTGATTTTTTCTTGATTTTTTGTTGATTTTTTGTTGGTTTTTTGTTGGTTTTTTGTTGATTTTTAGTTGATTTTTAGTAGGTTTTTTGTTGATTTTTAGTTGATTTTTTGTTGATTTTTTGGGTGATTTTTTAGGATTGTTTGGGGATTTTTTGAGACTTTTAAAATGTTTTTAGCTGAGTTTTTGAGGAATTTTTTGGGGACTTTTAAAAAATTTTTTTAGATATTTTTAAAGCTTTTAGTTGATTTATTGGTGATTTTTTAGTTGATTTTTTTGTTGATTTTTAGTTGATTTTTTGTTGATTTTTTGCTGATTTTTTGTTGATTTTTAGTTGATTTTTAGTTAATTTTTTATTGATTTTTTGTTGATTTTTTGTTGATTTTTAGTTGATTTTTAGTTGATTTTTGTTGATTTTTTGTTGATTTTTTCGTGATTTTTTGTTGATTTTTTGTTGATTTTTAGTTGATTTTTTGGTAATTTTTTGTTGATTTCTTGTTGATTTCTTGTTGATTTCTTGTTGATTTTTAGTTGATTTTTAGTTGATTTTTTGTTGATTTTTTGTTGATTTTTTATTGATTTTTTGTTGATTTTTTGGTGATTTTTTTGTTGATTTTTAGTTGATTTTTTGTTGATTTTTTGGCTATTTTTTGTTGATTTTTTGTTGATTTTTTTGGCGATTTTTTGTTAAATTTTTGTTGATTTTTAGTTGATTTTTTGGTGATTTTTTGGCCATTTTTTGTTGATTTTTAGTTGATTTTATGGTGATTTTTTGTTGATTTTTTTGTTGATTTTTAGTTGATATTTAGTTGATTTTTAGTCGATTTTTTGTTGATTTTTTGTTGATTTCTTGTTGATTTCTTGTTGATTTTTTGTTGATTTTTTGCTGATTTTTAATTGATTTTTTAGTTGATTTTTAGTTGATTTTTTGGCCATTTTTTGTTAATTTTTAGTTGATTTTTTGTTGATTTTTTTGTTGATTTTTTGGTGATTTTTAGTTGATTTTTTGGCCATTTTTTGTTGATTTTTTGTTGATTTTTGGGGAATTTTTTGTGGATTTTTCAGGGAATTTTTTTTTATTTTTTGGTGATTTTTTGTTGATTTTTTGTTGATTTTTAATTTCTTTTCAGGAGATTTTTTTTAATTATTTTTATTATTTTTTCTTATTTTTGACCAACCTTGTGGCTGCAGGGGGGAGGGGCTGAGGAATTTTCTGGAACCCCCAAATTTGGGGGGGTCCCTCCCCCTCCCCCTCCCTCTTTTTCGGTGCTTTCCTGCAGCTTCCGGTTCACCTGGGAAAAAAAATAAAATTTTTGGGTTAAAAAATTAAATTTTGGGTTAAAAAATTAAATTTTTGGGTTAAAATAATAAAATTATGGGGATAAAAATTAAGTTTTTGGGATAAAAAAAATTAAATTTTGGGTTAAAAAATTAAAATTTTTGGGTTAAAAAACCCCAAAAAATCCCCCCAAAAAATCCCAAAAATTCTCTAAAAAATTCCCAATAAACCCCCCCAAAAAATCCCAATAAATCCCAAAAAATCACCAAAAAAATGTAAATAAATCCCAAAAAATCCTGGAAAAAAAAACCCAAAAAATCCCAATAATTCCCAAAAAAATCACCTAAAAATTTAAAAAAATCCTAAAAAAATAAAAAAAATTCCCCCCAAAAAACTCCAAAAAATCACCCAAAAATTCCCCCAAAAATTCCAATAAAACCCCCAAAAAAATCCCAAAAATTCACAAAAGAATTCCCAATAAAACCCCCAAACAATCCCAACAATTCCCAAAAAAAATCACCCAAAAATTTTTTAAAAATTCCCAAAAAAGCAAAAAAAATCCCAATAAATCCCAAAAAAAAAACCCCCAAAAATTTTAAAAAAATCCTAAAAATACCCCAAAAATTTCCAATAAACCCCACCAAAAAATCCCAAAAAATCCCCAAAAAATCCCCAAAGATGACCCAGAAAAAATCACAATAATCCCCAAAAAAATCACCCAATTTTTTTTTTTAAATCCCCAAAAAATAAAAAAAAATCCCCAAAAAATCCCCCAAAAATTTAAATAAATCCCAAAAATTCACAAAAAAAATTCCCAATAAAATCCCCCAAAAATCCCAATACATCCCCCAAAAAATCCAAAAAACCACCCAAAAACTTAAATAAATCCCAACACATCCTCAAAAAAATCCCCCAAAAATGCCCCAAAATCCCAAAAAAAATCCTGAAAAAATCCCCAAAAAATAAAAAAAATCCCCCAAAGTCCCCAAAAATCCCCCCAAAATTTCCAAAGAATTCCCCAAAAAATCCCCCAAAAATTAAAAAAAAATCTCCCAAAAAATCCCAAAAAAATCCCCAAAAATCACTCAGAAAAATCCCAATAATTCCCAAAAAATTCCCAAAAACATTCCCAATAAAACCCAAAAAAATCCCCAAAAATCTCCCAAAAAATCCCCGAAAAATCACCCCAAATTTTAAAAAAAATCTAAAAAAACCCCCCAAAAATCCCAATAATTCCCAAAAAAATCACCCAAAAATTTTAAAAAAATCCCAAAAAATTCCCAATAAAACCCCCCAAAAAATCCCAAAAAGTCCCTAAAAAATCACCCAAATATTTTAAAAAATCCCCAAAAATCACCCCAAATTTTAAATAAATCCCCCAAAAAATCCCCAAAAAACCCCCAAAAAATCCCATAAAACCCCAGAAAGTCCCAAAAAATCCCCCAAATCCCCACAAAAAATCCCAAAAAAAATCCCCAAAAAAATCCCCCAAAAAATTAAAAAAAATCCCAAAAAATCTCCAAAAAATCCAAAAAAAAATCACCCAAAAATTCCCAAAAATCCCAAAAAAAATCCCAAAAAAATCCCCAAAAAATCCCCAAAAATATCCAAAAAAAATCCCAAAAAATCACCCAAAAATCCCAATAATTCCCAAAAAAATCCCCCCAACATTTACAAATATTCCCCAAGAAATCCCAAAAAAAAATCCCAAAAAAAATCCCAAAAAATTCCAAAAAAAATCCCCCCAAAAAATCCCCAAAAATCCCCAAAAAATCCAAAAATATCCAAAAAAATCCCAAAAAAATCCCAATAATTCCCAAAAAAATCCCCCCAAAATTTACAAAAGTTCCCCAAGAAATCCCAAAAAAATCCAAAAAAAATCCTCAAAAAATCCTAAAAAAATCCCAAAAAAATCCCAATAAAATCCCAATAATTCCTAAAAAAAATCCCAAAAATTCCCCCAAAAATCCCAAAAAAATCCAAAAAATTCCCAAAAAATCCCAAAAAATCCCAAATCCGAACTCACCGTCTCCAACCACCCCAAAATTTTGGTTCCCAACTTTGGGGTCCCTGGGGAGCTCCCGGGGGAGTCCCCAAATTTTTTGTTGCTTCGGTGACGAAAGCGGCCATGAGGGAATCGATCAGAGCCAGGTGAGCGCCCTGGGGGGGAAATTTGGGGTGAAAATTTGGGATTTTTGGGGTTTGGGGTTTTTTATGGGATTTGGGGGAATTTGGGGAAAAAATTTGGGATTTTTTAGGGAATTTTTTGGATTTTTTGGGATTTTTTGGGGGATTTTTTGGGATTTTTTTTTAATTTTTGGGGAATTTTTTAGGGATTTTTTGGGGGATTTTTGAGGATTTTCTGGGATTTTTTTAGAGAATTTTTGGGGGATTTTTTGAGGATTTTTGGGGATTTTTTGGGGATTTTTTGGGGATTTTTTTGGGATTTTTTGGGGGATTTTTTAGGGGTTTTTTTGGATTTTTTTTTAATTTTTTGAGATTTTTTAGGGGATTTTTTGGATTTTTTGGGGATTTTTGGGGGAATTTTTTAAGGATTTTTGGGGGATTTTTGGGGGAATTTTAGGATTTTTTTGGGGATTTTTTGGGATTTTTTTATTTTTTAGGGGTTTTTATGGGATTTGTTTGGGATTTTTTGAGGATTTTCTGGGATTTTTTAGAGAATTTTTGGGGATTTTTTGGGATTTTATTGGGGTTTTTTATAATTTTTGGGGATTTTTAAGGGATTTTTTGGGATTTTTGGGGAATTTTAGGGGATTTTTGGGGGGATTTTTTTAGGATTTTGGGAGGATTTGGGGGGGAATTTTTGGAATTTTAGGGGATTTTTTTTAGATTTTTTTAGTAATTTTTTTGGAATTTTTAGGGGGTTTTTATGGGTTTTTTTGGGATGTTTTGAGGATTATTTGTGGGATTTTTTTTTATTTTTTGAGGATTTTTTTGGAAATTTTTTGGAGTTTTTTACGGAAGTTTTTAGATTTTTTTGAATTTTTTAGGGATTTTTTTTTAGGGATTTTTTTGGGATTTTGGGGAAATTTTTTTAGGATTTTTGGGAGGAATTTTGGGGATTTTTTTTTATTTTTTGGGGATTTTTTTAATTTTGGGGAAAGTCTTTTGTTATTTTTAGTGAATTTTTGGGTGACTTTTGAGGACTTTTGGGAGATTTGTTGGGGGATTCTTAGGTGATTTGGGGGGAAAATTTTTATTATTTTTTGGGAATTTTGGGGGATTTTTTGGAATTTTTTAAGGATTTTTTGCGGGATTTTTGGGATTTTCTGAGAGAAGTTTTTTGGAAATTTTTTGGGAATTTTTTGGGGGATTTTTGGTGATTTTTTGGGGGATTTTTTGGGGATTTTTTGTGATTTTTTTGGGATTTTTGGGCGGTCCCGGGGCCTCCCCCGCCCTTCCAGCTTTCCGCGGTGGGCGTGGCAAAACGAGGGGGCGTGGCTAACGCGAATGACGTAATAGTGCGGGCGTGACCAATAGGAAAACAGCTCTGCTAATACAGGGGGCGTGGCCAAAAGAGGAAGGGCGTGGTCAATGCTGAGTGGGTGTGGCTACTGGGAGGGGGCGTGGTTTACGTGAATGACGTAATGAAAGGGGCGTGGCCTCAGCCCGGGCGGGTTTAATGGGATCGCCCTGAGCCAATTAACGGCAATTAACGCGGGCCCGGGTTAATGAGATTAATGAGTGGGGGGGGCACGGCTCCCAGTAACTCCCAGTGACATCCCAGTGCTCCCAGTGACATCCCAGTAACTCCCAGTAAGCTCCCAGTAACATCCCAGAGACATCCCAGTACTCCCAGTAATATCCCAGTATTCCCAGTAACATCCCAGTGCTCCCAGTGCCACTCCAGTAACTCCCAGTGTCCTCCCAGTAACTCCCAGTGCCATCCCAGTAACTCCCAGTAAGCTCCCAGTAAGATCTCAGCAATATCCCAGTGCTCCCAGTGACATCCCAGTGCTCCAGTAACTCCCAGTAACATCCCAGAGACATCCCAGTACTCCCAGTAATATCCCAGTACTCCCAGTAACCTCCCAGTGCTCTCAGTAACCGCTCAGTGCTCCCAGTAACCTCCCAGTAACCCCCCAGTGCCCTCCCAGTGCTCCCAGTAACCTCCCAGTGCAATCCCAGTGCTCCCAGTAACCTCCCAGTAACTCCCAGTGCTCCCAGTCCATCCCAATCCCCCGCAATCCCCTCCCAGTTGATTCCCAGTCCCTCCCAGTCCCCCTAAAACCCATCCCAGTCCCTCCCAGTTCATTCCCAGTCCCTCCCAGTCCATCCTAAACCCCTCCCAGTCCCCCCCAGACCCCTCCCAGTCCATCCCAGACCCCTCCCAGTCCCTCCCAGTTCCCTCCCAGTCCCCCCCAAACCCCTCCCAGTCCCTTCCAGTCCCTCCCAGTCCATCCCATTTCCCCCCATTCCCCTCCCAGTCTCTCCTAGTGTCCCAGTCCCCCTCCCAATCCCTCCCAGTCCATCCCAGTCCCTCCCAGTATCTCCAGTCCCCCTGCCAGTCCCTCCCAATCCCCCCAAACCCCTCCCAGTCCCTCCCAGTCCATCCCAGTCCCCCTCAAAACCCTCTCAGTCCATCCCAGTATCTCCCAGTCCCCCCCCAATCCCCTCCCAGTTCCTCCCAATTCATTCCCAGTCCCTCCCAACCCCTCCCAATCCCCCCCTAAACCCCTCCCCAGTCCCTCCCAGTGTCCCCAGTCTTCCTCCCAGTCCATCCCAGCCCCTCCCAGTCCTTTCCAGTCCCTCTCAGTCCCCCCCCAAACCCCTCCCAGTCCTTCCCAGTCCATTCCAGTCCCCCCCAAACCCCTCCCAGTCCCTCCCAGTGTCCCCAGTCCCCCTCCCAGTCCTTCCCAATCCCTCCCAGTCCCCCCCAAACCCCTCCCAGTCCCTCCCAGTCCTTTCCAGTTCCTCCCAGTCCCCTCCAATCCCCTCCCAGTCCCCTCCCAATCCTCCCAAACCCCTCCCAGTCCATCCCAGTGTCCCCAGTCCCCCTCCCAGTCCCCCCTAAACCCCTCCCAGTCCCTCCCAGTCCCTCCCAAACCCCTCCCAGTCCATCCCAGTGTCCCCAGTCCCTCCCAGTCCATCCCAATCCCCTCCAATCCCCTCCCAGTCCCTCCCAGTCCATCCCAGTCTCTCCAGTGTCCCCAGTCCCCCTCCCAGTGCCCCCCAATCCCCTCCCAGTCCATCCCAGTTCATTCCCAGTCCCTCCCAGTCCATCCTAATCCCCCCCAAACCCCTCCCAGTCCCCCCTAAACCCTTCCCAATCCCCTCCAATCCCCTCCCAGTCCCTCCCAGTCCCTCCCAAACCCCTCCCAGTCCCTCCCAGTCCCTTCCAGTCCATCCCAATTCATTCCCGGTCCCTCCCAGTATCCCCAGTCCCCCCAGTACCATCCGAATGGGTTTTCTGCTGCAGCTCCTGGAGCCTCACGGGCACCCCCTGCACTTTGGGGGGGACCCCCCTGGCCTCGAGCAGCGCCAGCAGCGCCCCCAGATCGCGGGGGGGGGGCTCGGGGGGGTGCGGGGGGGGAGGGGCGCAGGGGGGGAGGGGCCAGGGCGTGACCCCAGGCCCTGCAATAAAGATCCGAGCCCAGCAGGAGGCGCTCGACCGGCGGCTTCAGGTGCTCCTGCGAGTATTGGTCGGTGTAGAAAGGGTCCCGCAGCTCCTCGGGGACGTTGGCTGGGGGAGAAAGGGGAAAATTTGGGGTATTTGGGTGAAAAAATGAGAAATTTGGGTGAAAAAATGGGGGATTTGGGTGAAAATCCGGTGAAAAAAGGGTTACAAATGAGGAATTTGGGTGAAAATCCGGAGATGAAAGGGTTAAAAATGAGCCATTTGGGTGAAAACGCGGGATGAAAGGGTTAAAAATGAGAATTTGAGGGGAAATTCGGGAAAATTTAGGTGGAAAAAATGAGAAATTTGGGATATTTGGGTGAAAACCCGGCGAAAAATGGGTTAAAAATGAGGAATTTGGGTGAAAATCCAGGGAAGAAAGGGTTAAAGATGAGGAATTTAGGTGAAAATCCGGGGAAGAAAGGGTTAAAAATGAGACTTTGGGGTGAAAAATGGGAAAAAAAAAGGGTTAAAATGAGAAAATTGAGTGAAAAAACCGGGGAAGAAAGGGTTAAAAATAGGAATTTGGGGTTAAAAATGAGGAATTTAGGTGAAAATCCGGGAAAGAAAGGGTTAAAAATGAGACTTTGGGGTGAAAAATGGAAAAAAAAGGGTTAAAATGAGACAATTGAGTGAAAAAACCGGGGAAGAAAGGGTTAAAAATAGGAATTTGGGGTTAAAAAATGAGGAATTTAGGTGACAATCCGGGAAGAAAGGGTTAAAAAATGGAAATTTGTGTCTGAAAATGCGAAAAAAAGGGTTTAAAAATGAGAATTTGGGGTGAAAAAAATGAGAAATTTGGGTGAAAACCCAGAGATGAAGGGGTTAAATGGGGAAATTCGTGTCTGAAAATGGGGGAAAGGGTTAAAAATGAGAATTTGGGTGAAGAAATGGGAATTCGGGTGTAAAAGGAAAAATCTGGGTGGAAAAATGAGAAATTTGGGTGAAAACCCGGGAAATTTGGGTGAAAAAATGGGGAAAAAATGGCTAAAAATGGGATAATGGGGTCAAAGGTCACGGGGTCACTCAGGGTCACGGGGACAGACGGACACAGGACAGATAAACGGACACTGACCCATCATGGACACACCACGGACATCCTGAACCCCAAAAATGACCACTGGGACCCCAAGAATGACCAAAGTGACCCCAAAAGTGACCACAGGACCCCAAAATTGGTCATGGTGACCTCAAGAAACCATGGGGACCCACAAATGACCATGGTGACCCCATAGGGCCACAGAGACCCCAAAAGTGACCACAGGGACCCCAGGAATGACCAGGAGACCCCAAGAACAACTGAGACCCCAAGGAATGACCACAGTGACCCCATAGGGCCTCAAAGACCCCAAAAGTGACCACAGGGACCCAAAATTGGTCATGGAGACCCCAAATTGAACCTGGTGACCCCAAAATTTGTCTTGGAGACCCCAAAGTTGAGCCTGATGACTCCAAAACCACAGGGACCCAAGAATGACCACAAGGATCCCAAAATTGGTCATGGAGACTCCCAAGAACCAGAGAAACCCCAAAATTGGTCATGGAGACCCAAAATTGGTCATGGAGATGCCAAAACTGACCCTGGAGACCCCAAGGACCACAGCAACCCCAAAAAATGACCATGGTAACCCCATAGAGCCACAGAGACCCCAAAAGTGACCACAAGGACCCCAAAAACTTGTCATGGAGACCCCAAAAATGACCATCAAGATGCCAACAATGACCACAGGGACCCCAAAATTGGTCATGGAGACCCCAAAATCACCATGCACCCCAAGAATGACCATGGTGACCCCAACAATGACCACAGAGACCCCAAAACTGGTCCTGGAGACTCCCAAGAACCAGAGAAACCCCAAAATTGATCACGGAGACCCCAAGGACCAACAGGGACCCCCAAAATTGGTCTTGGAGACCCCAACAATGACCCTGGAGACCCCAAAATCACAGGGACCCCAAAAATGACCATGGAGACCCCAAAATTGACCACAGGAACACCAAAATTGGTCATGGAGACCCCAAGGACCACAGAGACCCCAAGAATGACCAGGAGACCCCAAAATTAGTCATGGAGACCCCAAGAACCACAGAGACCCCAAGAATGACCAAAGTGACCCCAAAATTGGTCATGGAGATGCCAAAAGTGACCACAGGAACCCCAAAATTGGTCATGGAGACCCCAACAATGAGTGTGGTGACACCAAGAACCACAGGGACGCCAAGAATTCACCCTGGAGACCTCAATGACCACGGTGACCTCAAGAATCACAGGGACCCCAAAAATTGGTCATGGAGACCCCAAAAGTGACCACGAGGACCCCCCTTGAGTTCCCCCACCCCCCACGGGTGGGGGAGGGGCACATTCCAAGGGTGGGGGTGGGGCAGGGCCACGCCCACAGGTGTGAAAGGGCCACGCCCTGACCTGCGTGGGAAAGGGCCACACCCAAGGGACAGGGGACACCTGGGAGCCTCACTGTCCTGTGACAGCCTCACCTGGCCTGAGGCACCCATGGGAGCCTCACCTGTCCTACAGCACCCATGGGGACCCTCACCTGTCCCCCAAGACCCTCACCTGTCCCACGGCACCCATGGGAGCCTCACCTGTCCTGTGAGTGCCTCACCTGTCCCATGGGACCCTCACCCTGTCCTGGGGAGCCTCACCTGTTCCATAGGAGCCTCACCTGTACTGTGGCACCCCGCGGGACTCTCACCTGTCCCATGGGAGCCTCACCTGTCCTACAGGACCTAAACCTGTCCCTCACCTGTCCTTGGGGAGCCTCACCTGTCCTACAGGACCCAAACCTGTCCTAAACCTGTCCCACAGCACCCACGGGACTCTCACCTGTCCCTCACCTGTCCTGTGAGAGCCTCACCTGTCCTGTGGCACCCATGGGACTCTCACCTGTCCCACAAGAGCCTCACCTGTCCTGGGGGAGCCTCACCTGTCCCACAGCACCCATGGGACCCTCACCTGTCCTGTGGCACCCACAGGACCCTCACCTGTCCTACAGCACCCATGGGAGCCTCACCTGTCCTGTGGGGAGCCTCACCTGTCCTGTGGGAGCCTCACCTGTCCTGTGGGAGCCTCAACCTGTCCTGAGGCACCCATGGGAGCCTCACCTGTCCTGTGGGAGTCTCACCTGTCCTGTGGCACCCATGGGAGCCTCACCTGTCCTGTGGGAGTCTCACCTGTCCCTCAGGGCCCTCACCTGTCCTGAGGGACACCTGGGAGCCTCACCTGTCCCACGGGAGCCTCACCTGGCCCACAGCACCCACAGGAGTCTCACCTGGTCTGGGGGAGCCTCACCTGTCCCTCATCTGTCCCACAGCACCCATGGGACCCTCACCTGTCCCACAGCACCCATGGGAGCCTCACCTGTCCCTCACCTGTCCCATGGGGAGCCTCACCTGTCCCACAGGCCCTCACCTGTCCCATGGCACCCATTGGAGCCTCACCTGTCCCGTCAGAGCCTCACCTGTCCCTCACCTGTCCTGTGGGACTCTCACCTGTCCCACAGCACCCATGGGGGCCTCACCTGTCCTACAGGACCTCACCTGTCCCTCACCTGTCCTGTGGGACTCTCACCTGTCCTGTGGCACCCACGGGAGCCTCACCTGTCCCATGGGAGCCTCACCTGTCCCACAGGACTCGAACCTGTCCTGAACCTGTCCCACAGCACCCATGGGACTCTCACCTGTCCTGTGGCAACCCATGGGAGCCTCACCTGTCCTGTGGCACCCATGGGAGTCTCACCTGTCCTGTGAGCACCTCACCTGTCCTGTGGGAGGCCTCACCTGTCCTGTGGCACCCATGGGAGCTTCAGCTGTCCCTCACCTGTCTGTGGGAGCCTCACCTGTCCCACAGCACCCATGGGAGCCTCACCTGTTCTACAGGACCTAAAACCTGTCCCTCACCTGCCCCATGGGAGCCTCACCTGTCCCACAGGGCCCTCCCCTGTCCCTCACCCTGTCCTGTGGCACCCATGGGACCCTCACCTGTCCCATGAGACCCTCACCTGTCCTACAGGACCCAAACCTGTCCTGAACCTGTCCTACAGCACTCATGGGACTCTCACCTGTCCCACAGGACCCTCACCTCTTCCTGTGGCCCCATGGGACCCTCACCTGTCCTGTGGGAGCCTCACCTGTCCTGGGGGACCCTCACCGGTCCTGAGGCACCCACGGGAGCCCTCGCCTGTCCCACAGCACCCATGGGAGCCTCACCTGTCCTGGGGGACCCTCACCTGTCCTGTGGCACCCATGGGAGCCTCACCTGTGCCATGGAAGCCTCACCTGTCCTGTGAGATCCTCACTTGTCCCACAGGGACCTCACCTGTCCCGTCAGAGCCTCACCTGTCCTGGGGGAGCCTCACCTGTCCTACAGGACCCAAACCTGTCCTGAACCTGTCCTACAGGACTTGAACCTGTCCCACAGCACCCATGGGACCCTCCACCTGTCCCACAGGACCTCACTTGTCCCTCACCTGTCCCTCACCTGTCCTGGGGGAGCCTCACCTGTCCCTCACCTGTCCTGTGGCACCCACAGGAGCCTCACCTGTCCTGTGGGACTCTCACCTGTCTCACAGCACCCATGGGAGCCTCACCTGTCCCTCCCGTGTCCCTCCCGTGTCCCTCCCCTGTCCCTCACCTGTCCCTCCCGTGTCCCTCCCGTGTCCCTCCCCTGCCCCGCCCCCCAGCTCTCTCAGTCTCTCCCTCCCCCACCCGGCCCCTCCCCCCGGGCAAAGGGCGCGTGGGGGGGGAGGGGAGGGGAGGGGAGGACTCTGAACCCTGGGAGGGAAAACACCTGGGGAGGGGGGGTAAAAAACATCTGGGGGGGATCCACAAACATCTGGGGGGGTGAAAACATCTGGGGGGTGTGAAAAACATATGGAAGGGTCCAAAAACACCTGGGGGGTCCCAAAAAATCACCTGGAAGGGTCCAAAAAATATGTGGGGGGGTCCCAAAAACACCTGGGGAGGACACGAGGGGGGGGTCCCCAAAAAATACCTGGAAGGGTCCAAAATACACCTGGGGGGGGTCCCAAAAACAGCTGGGGGGGGTAAAAAACATCTGGAAGGGTCCAAAAAAACATTTGGGGGGGGGTCCCAAAAACACCTGGAAGGGTCCAAAATACACCTGGAAGGGTCCAAAAAATATCTGGGGGGGTCCCAAAAACACCTGGGGAGGACACAAGGGGGGGGTCCCCAAAAAATACCTGGAAGGGTCCAAAATAGACCTGGGGGGACCCCAAAAACAGATGGGGGGGCAAAAAACATCTGGGAGGGTCCAAAAAAACATTTGGGGGGGGGTCCCAAAAACACCTGGAAGGGTCCAAAAAACATCTGGAAGGATCCAAAAAAATCACCTGGAAGGGTTCAAAAATCACCTGGGGGGGGAAACCTGGGAGGGGTCCCCAAAATCACCTGGAAGGGTCCAAAAAACATCTGGGGGGGGGTCCAAAATACACCTGGGGGGTGTCCCCAAACACCTGGGGGGTCCCAAAAACCACCTGGAAGGGTCCAAAATTGGGAGGGGGGGGTCTCAAAAACATCTGGAGGTGCCAAAAAAACACCTGGAAGGGTCCCAAAAATACCTGGGGGGGTCCGAAAAAAACCACCTGGAAGGATCCAAAAAATACCTGGGGTGGGGGGGGTCCCAAAAAACCTCCTGGAAGAGTCCAAAAAATATTTGGGGGGGGGTCCCAAAAATACCTGGGGGGTCCCCAAACACCTGGGGGGGGTCCCCACCCCCCCCCGTGAGTGGGGGCGACCCCTCCCTCCCCGCCCCCCCCCAACACCGCAGGGGGCGGGGCAGAAAAGGGGGGGGGGTCCGCGCCCCGTGACGTCACAGCTGTGACGTCACAGCCCCCTCCCTCCCGACTGCAACAAAAGCGCCCGAGGGAGGGGAAGGGGGGAACCCCCGGGATTGGGGAAACCCCCCCGGTACCGGAACCGGGGAGAGATGCGACCACCCCCCCCAAAATTAAATACATTCGGTACCGGGACCCCCCTTCCGGTATCCATTCGGTACCGGGACCCCTCCCCGGTACCAGAATTCCCCTTTTCGGTACCGGGATTCCCTGCGGTAATACCGGGATCGCTCCACGGTACGGGACCCCTCCTCATTAACAGAACCTCCCATTTTCGGTACCAATTCGGTACCGGGAGCCCCCTCCGGTATCACCGGGACCCCTCCTCGGTACCAAACCCCTTAATCCGGTATCACCGGGACCCCTCCGCGGTACCGGAACCCCCTCCTCAGTAACAGAACCCTCCCTTTTCGGTACCGGGATCCCCTCCGGTACCACCGAGACCCCCTCCCACAATACCCCAACCCATCCCCGGTACCACCGGGACCCATCCCCGGTACCGGGACCCCCTCCTCAATAACAAAACCCCCTCCTCAATAACAGAACCCTCCCTTTTCGGTATCAATTCGGTACCGGGAGCCCCTCCCCGGTACCGAGAACCCCCTCCCACAATAGCACAACCCATCCCCGGTACTACCGAGACCCCTCCCCGGTACCGGGACCCCCTCCTCAATAACAGAACCTTCCCTTTTCGGTACCAATTCGGTACCGGGACCCCCTCCTCAATAACAGAACCTTCCCTTTTCGGTACCAGTTCGGTACCGGGATCCCCTCCCCGGTACCGAGACCCCTTCTCACAATAGCACAACCCATCCCCGGTACCGAGACCCCCTCCCGTGTACCGAGACCCCCTTCTCAATAACAGAACCACCCCCTTTTCGGTACCGGGAGCCTCTCCGGTACCACCGAGACCCCCTCCCACCATAGCACAACCCATCCCCGGTACCACCGGGACCCATCCCCGGTACCAGAACCCCCTCCTGAATAACAGAACCCTCACTTTTCGTACCAATTCGGTACCGGAACCCCCTCCTCAATAACAGAACCCCCTCCTGAATAACAGAACCCTCCCTTTTCGGTATCAATTCGGTACCGGGATCCCCTCCCACAATACCCCAACCCATCCCCGGTACCACCGAGACCCATCCCCGGTACCGGGACCCCCTCCTCAATAACAGAACCCTCTCCCCAATAACAGAATTCCCCCTTTTCGATACCGAGACCCCTCCCCGGTACCACCGAGACCCTCCCCCCCCTCCCCCTCCGCCGTCCCCGCCCGCTCCTACCGGCGCCGCCGTAGCCGGTGGCGATGGCCCAGGCCAGGCTGGCGGCGCTGCGAGCCCGAGCCCCGTCGTACTGGTCCAGCGGGCGAATCTCGGGCACCAGGAACCCCCGGCGCATGGCGGCGGCGGCGGCCGGGGGGGGCCGCCACCATCCCGGGGCCACCGCCGGGGCCACCGGGGCCACCGGCGCCCGCTTCGGCTTCGGCTCGGGCTCGGAAAGGCTTCGGGTGGGCTCGGAGAGGCTTCGGGTGGGCTCGGAAAGGCTTCGGGTGGGTTCGGCAGCCTCGGGAGGGCTTCGGGTGGGTTCGGCAGCCTCGGGAGGGCTTCGGGTGGGTTCGGGAGGCTTCGGGTGGGTTCGGCCTCTTCGGGTGGGTTCGGCCTCTTCGGGTGGGTTCGGCCTCTTCGGGTGGGTTCGGCGGTTTCGGGAGGGTTCGGGAAAACCTCGTGTGGGTTCGGGAGGGTTCGGATGGGTTCGGTAGCCTCTGGTGGGTTCCGGGGGGGTTCGGGGGGTTCGGGAGGGTTCGGGCGGTTCCGGGAGGGTTTCGGGCGGGCGCGGCGCGAGCGCCAGGTGCGGGGAGGGGGGGGAGGGAGGGGGGGGCGGGGCGCACCTGCGGTCACGTGGTCGGGGAGAGGGATGCGAGGCCACGCCCCTTTTGTGCGGAGCGCGGGGAAAGGGGGCGGGGCTGGGAATGCTGGGGGTGCTGGGAATACTGGGGAGACTGGGAGCACTGGGGGGATACTGGGGATACTGGGAGCACTGTGTCCCCCCATGTCTGTGTCGCTGTCCCCGTGTCCCCACGTCCGTGTCCGGTGTCCCCGTGTCCATGTCCGGTGTCCCTGTGTCCGTGTCAGTGTCCCCGTGTCCGTATCGGTGTCCCCATGGCCCTGTCACTGTCCCCATGTCCCCGTGTCCAGTGTCCCCATGTCCATGTCAGTGTCTCCATGTCTGTGCCAATGTCCCCAAATCCGTGTCGGTGTCCCCATGTCCGTGTCGCTGTCCCCATGTCCCCTTGTCCGTGTCAGTGTCCCCATGGCCCCGTGTCCGCTGTCCCCATGTCCCTGTCGGTGTCCCCATGGCCCTGTCCCTGTGTCCCCATGTCCCCATGTCCGTGTCGCTGTCCCCATGGCCCTCTGTGTCCCTGTGTCCCCAAGTCCCCAAGTGTCTGGTGTCCCCCAAGTCCCTCCCTGTGTCCCTGTCAGTGTCCCCGTGTCCGTATCAGTGTCCCCATGGCCCTGTCGCTGTCCTCATGGCCCTGTCAGTGTCCCCAAATCCGTGTTGGTGTCCTCATGGCCCTGTCAGTGTCCCCAAATCCGTGTCACTCTCCCCGTGTCCGGTGTCCCCATGGCCCTGTCGCTGTGTCTGTGTCCCCACGTCCGTGTCAGTGTCCCCATGTCCCCATGTCCGTGTCAGTGTCCCCAAGTCCCTCCCTGTGTCCCCATGGCCCTGTCTCTGTCCCCATGTCCGTGTCGGTGTCCCCATATCTGTGTCACTGTCCCCATGTCCCTGTCGCTGTCCCTGTGTCCCCGTGTCCGTGTCCGGTGTCCCCCAGCCCCTCCCCATGTCCCCATGTCCGTGTCAGTGTCCCTATGGTCCTGTCAGTGTCCCCATGTCCCCATGGCCCTGTCGCTGTCCCCATGTCTGTGTCAGTGTCCCTGTGTCCCTATGTCCATGTGTGGTGTCCCCATGGCCCTGTCGCTGTCCCCGTGTCCCCATGGCCCTGTCAGTGTCCCCACGTCCGTGTCAGTGTCCCCATGGCCCTGTTGGTGTCTCCATGTCCGTGCCAATGTCCCCAAATCCGTGTCGGTGTCCCCACGTCCGTGTCGCTGTCTCCATGTCCCCATGTCCCTGTCGGTGTCCTTGTATCCATGTCGGTGTTCCCATGGCCCTGTCACTGTCCCCATGGCCCTGTCACTGTCCCTGTGTCCCCATGTTCCTGTCAATGTCCCCATGTCTCCATGTCTGTATCAGTGTCCCCATGGCCCTGTCAGTGTCCCCAAGTCCGTGTCTGGTGTCCCCCAAGTCCTTCCCTGTGTCCCTGTCAGTGTCCCCATGTCTGTGTCAGTGTCCCCATGTCTGTGTCAGTGTCCCCATGTCCGTGTCCAGTGTCCCCCAGCCCCTCCCCGTGTCCCCATGTCTCCATGTCCGTGTCAGTGTCCCCATGTCCCTGTCGCTGTCCCCATGTTCCTCTCAGTGTCCCTGTGTCCCCATGTCCTGTGTCAGTGTCCCCGTGCCCGTGCCAATGTCCCCACGTCCGTGTCCGGTGTCCCCATGGCCCTGTCAGTGTCCCCACGTCCCTCCTCATGTCCCCATGTCCGTGTCAGTGTCCCCATGTCCCTCTCAGTGTCCCGTGTCCCCATGGCCCTGTCGCTGTCCCCGTGTCCCCGTGTCCGGTGTCCCCCGGCCCCTCCCCGTGTCCTATTTTCCGCCGCGGCCATGGCAACGCGGGGACAGACACGGGACACGGGGACACGGGGTGGGGACACGGCGGGGACAGGGAGGGGACAGAGAGGGGACAGGGAAGGGACAGGGAGGGGACAGGGATGAGGACACACGAGACAGGGATGGGGACACGCAGAGGGACGGGGGACGTGGCAGTGACAGGGATGGGGACAAGGATGGGGACATGGAAGGGACACAGAGACAGGGATGGGGACATGGCAGTGACAGGGAGGGGACAGGGATGGGGACACAGAGGGGACAGAGGGACAGGGATGGGGACACGGCGGGGACAGGGAGGGGACAGAGAGGGGACAGGGAAGGGACAGAGACAGGGATGGGGACACAGAGACAGGGACGGGGACACGGAGGGGACAGGGATGGGGACGGGGATGGGGACACTGAAGGGGACATGGGGACATGACAGGGACAGAGATGGGGGACACAGAAAGGGACAGGGAGACACGGCAGTGACAGGGATGGGGACATGAAGAGGACACGGTGAGGGACATGGGGACATGGAGGGGACATGGAGGGGACATGGAAGGGACACAGTGACAGGGATGGGGACACAGAGGGGACATGGAAGTGGCAGAGATGGGGACAAAGGACACAGAGGGGACACGGGGATGGAGATGGGGACATAGAAGTGACAGGGACGGGGACACAAAGGGGACAGAGGGACAGGGATGGGGACACGGTGGGGACAGGGAGGGGACAGAGAGGGGACAGGGATGGGGACAGGGATGGGGACACGGAGAGGGACAGGGGACACAGCGGGGACAGGGATGGGGACACGGCGGGGACAGGGACAGGGATGGGGACATGGCAGTGGACAGGGATGGGGACAGGGAGGGGACACGCAGATGGACAGGGGGACGTGGCAGTGACAGGGATGGGGACACGGCAGGGACAGGGAGAGGAACAGGGAGGGGACATGGCGGGGACAGGGATGGGACAGGGAGGGACACAGGGATAGGGATGGAGACACAGAGGGGACACTGAAGGGGGCATGGCAGTGGCAGGGATGGGGACATGAAGAGGACACAGTGAGGGACATGGGGACATGGAGGGGACACAGTGACAGAGATGGGGACAGGGAAAGGACACGGGGCCATGGGGGGGACACGTGGTGGCAACTTGGGGACACAGAGGGGACACAGGAAGGGACCTGGGGACAGAGAGGGGACACGGAGGGGACACCACAGAGACTTAGGGACACTGAGGGACACAGAAGGGACCTGGGGACACCGAGGGTGGCACCACGGGGACACCATGGGGCCTTGGGGACACAAAGGGGACAGGGAGGGGACAAGCAGATGACCTGGGGACACTGAGGGTGGAACGGTGGGGACATGAAGGGGACTTGGGGACACCGAGGGTGGCACCGTGGGGGATACAGAGGGGACATCACAGAGACTTGGGGACACTGAGGGACACGAAGGGGACCTGGGGACACCAAGGGTGGCACCATGGGGACACTGAGGGACACAGAAGGAACCTGGGGACACCGAGGGTGGCACTGTGAGGACATGGAGGGGACACCACGGAGACTTTGGGGACACTGAGGGACACAAAAGGGACACGGAGGGGACTTTGGGGACACCAAAAGTGGCACTGTGAGGACATGGAGGGGACATGAAGGGGACTTGGGGACATCGAGAGTGACACCACGGGACATGGAGGGGACACAATGAGGACTTGGGGACACCGAGGGTGGCACTGTGAGGACTTGGGGACACAAGAGGGACATGGAAGGGACATGAAAGGGTCTTGGGGACACCGAGGGTGGCACCGTGGGAACATGAAGGGGACACCACAGGGACTTGGGGACACTGAGGGTGGTACTGTAAAGACATGGAGGGGACTTGGGGACACCAAGAGCGGCACTGTGGGGACATGGAGGGGACATGAAGGGGACTTGGGGACATCGAGAGTGACACCACAGGGACATGGAGGGGACACAATGAGGACTTGGGGACACCAAGGGTGGCACCATGGGAACATGGAGGGGACACCACGGGGACTTGGGACACCGAGGGTGGCACTGTGAGGACATGGAGGGGACTTGGGGATACCAAAAGTGGCACCGTGGGGACATGGGGACATGGAGGGGACATGAAAGGGACTTGGGGACACTGAGGGTGGCACCGTGGGGACACAGAGGGGACGCCATGGAGACTTGGGGACACAGAGGGGACGCCATGGAGACTTGGGGACACTGAGGGACGCAAAGGGGACTTGGGGGACACTGAGGGTGGCACCACAGGGACATGAAGGGGACATTGAGGGACACAGAAGGGACACAAAGGGGACCTGGGGACACCGAGAGTGGCACTGTGAGGACACAGAGGGGACACCACGGAGACTTGGGGACACTGAGGGACACCATGGGGACTTGGAGACACCAAGAGTGGCACCACAGGGACACTGTGGGAACTTGGGGACACTGAGGGGCACAGAAGGGACTTGGGGACACCAAGGGTGGCACTGTGGGGACACAGAGGGGACACATAGGGGACTTCGGGACACTGAGAGTGGCACCACAAGGACACAGAGGGGACACGGAGGGGACACCACGGAGACTTGGGGACACCGAGGGTGGCGCCGTGGGAACATGAAGGGGACACCATGGAGACTTGGGGACACTGAGGGACACGGAAGGGACTTGGGGACATCGAGGGTGGCACTGTGGGGACTTGGGGACACTGAGGGTGGCACCATGGGCACATGAAGGGGACATGGGGACAGCGAGAGTGGCACCACAGGGACACTGTGGGAACTTGAGGACACGAAAGGGACACGGAAGGGACTTGGGGACACCAAGGGTGGCACTGTGAGAACTTGGGGACACAAGAGGGACATGGAAGGGACATGAAGGGGACCTGGGGACACCGAGGGGCACAAAAGGGACCTGGAGGGGACTTGGAGACACCAAGAGTGGCACCGTGGGAACTTGGGGACACCGAGGGACACAGAAGGGACACTGAGGGGACTTGGGGACACCAAGGGTGGCACTGTGAGGACATGGAGGGGACACAGTGAGGACTTGGGGACACCAAGAGTGGCACCACAGGGACACAAAGGCGACTTGGGGACATCGAGGGACACAGAAGGGACCTGGGGACACCGAGGGTGGCATCATGGGGACATGAAGGGGACTTGGGGACGTCGAGAGTGACACCGTGGGGACATGGAGGGGACACAATGAGGACTTGGGGACACCGAGGGTGGCACTGTGGGGACACGGAGGGGACACCACGGAGACTTGGGGACACTGAGGGACACAAAGGGGACTTGGGGACACCAAGGGGTGGCACTGTGAGGACATGGAGGGGACACCATGGGGACTTGGGGACACCGAGGGACACAGAAGGGACACAGAAGGGACTTGGGGACACCGCGGGTGCCACCGCGGCGACACTTTGGGGACATGGCGGTGTGGGTGGGGGAGGGGCTGTGGCCGTTCCCATTCCCATTCCCAGCCCGGCCGGTCCGACTGGTTCAACTGGGAGTGGGGGAGGGGCGGGCTGGTTAAACTGGGAGTGGGGGAGGGGCGGGCGGGGCGCGCCCGGGCTGGGGGAGGGGAGGGGAGGGAGGGGAAGGTGGGGGAGGGGCAGCGCCCCCCGCCCCTCCCCCCACCCCCCCTTTGTTAATCCGCGGCCTCCGGGCCTCTTAAGAGGCCTTAAAACGAACCCGAGGGGGGGGGAGGGGTGGGAATTTGGGAGCCGCCCCTCCCCCACCCCAAATTCCCGCCCCTCCCCCACCCCCACCCCCCAATTTCCCCTCCCCCCACCACAACAAAAAGCCCTCCCCCTCTTTTTTCTCTCCCCGGAATTTATTTGGCCAGATGTTGGGGAGGGGGGAATCCAGATGTTGAAGGGGGGGAGGGGCTGCCCCTCCCCCTCCCCCCGCGCTGGAGCCTGGTCCAGATGTTTTTATTGTGGGGGGGGGTCCCTCCCTCGCTGGGCCAGGCCCCTCATCCAGATGTTGGGGGCGCCATCCAGATGTTGGGGTCCTCACACGAATTTCAGTGCCCCCCCCCCATCCAAATCCAGATGTTTTGGGGGGGTCCCATCACCCCCACAGGGTCCTATCCCACATTTTGGGGTCCATTCCAGATGTTGGGGTCCATTCCAGATGTTGAGGTCCTCATCCAGATGTGGAGGTGTCCCTCCCCCCATTCCAAAATCCCCATTCCAGATGTTGGGGTCTCCATTCTGACCTTTGTCTTCCCATCCAGATGTTGGGGGGGGGGGATCCCCATCACCCCCCCCAGGGTCCTTCCCCAGATGTTGGGGTCCCCATCCAGATGTTGGGGCTCCACATTTCCAGTTCCCTGTTCCAGATGTTGGGGTCCCCAATCCCAACTTTAGGATCCCTGTCCAGATGTTGGGGGCTCCACCCTGACCTTTGTTTTCCCATCCAGATGTTGGGAGGGTCCCATCAGCCCCCCCCAGGGTCCTTCCCCAGATGTTGGGTCCCCATCCAGATGTTGGGGTCCCCCCCACCCTGACTTTGGGGTCCCCATCCAGATGTTGGCCCCCACATTTCCAGTTCCCTGTTCCAGATGTTGGGCCCATTCCAGATGTTGGGACCCCCACCCTGACCTTTGCCTTCCCATCCAGATGTTGGGAGGGTCCCCATCACCCCCTCAGGGTCCTCCCCCAGATGTTGGGGTCCCCATCCAGATGTTGGGGCTCCACATTTCCAGTTCCCTGTTCCAGATGTTGGAGTCCATTCCAGATGTTGGGGGCTCCATCCTGACCTTTGCCTTCCCATCCAGATGTTGGGGGTCCTCCCCCCCCCCCTCCAGGATCCTTCCCCAGATGTTCGAGTCAATTCCAGATGTTGGGGTCCCCATCCAGATGTTGAGGGCCCCTCCCATAATTCCAGTTCCCTGTTCCAGATGTTGCCCCCCAAAAAAAATAAAACACCCAAACCAAAAATTCTATTAAAAAATGGAAAAAATTCCAAAAATCCCCCAAAATTAAAAAAAAACACCTTAAAAATCCCCAAAAGTCCCCTCAAAAATCCCAAAAAATTAAAGAAAAATCCCCCTAAAACTTCCCAAAAATCCCTACAAAACCTCCCAAAAAACCCCAAAATATTAAAAAAATCCTAAACATTCCCCAAAAATCCCTCAAAACTCCTAAACAAACCCCCCCCAGAATTCCAAAAAATTCCCAAAAACTCCAAAAAATCCCAACCCCCCACCAAAATCCCTAAAAAAACCCCCCCAAAAATTCCCCAAAAAGCCCCCAACAAATTCAAAAAATTCCAAAAAATTTCAAAAAAATCCCCCAAACCCCCCAAAATCCCCCCTAAAAATTCCTGAAAATCCCCCCAAAAATTCCAAAAATATCCCAAAAAACCCCAAAAAATCCCCAAAGAAATACCCCAAAAAACCCCAAAAACCTTCCCAAAAATTCCAAAATAACACTTAAAATCCCCAAAATTCAAAAAACCCCCCTCAAAAATCCTCATAAAATTCCAAAAAATCCCCAAAAATGCCCCCAAAAACCCCAAAATTCCAAAAAAAAATCCCAAAAAATCCCAAAAAATCCCAAAAAAATCCCAAAAAAATCCCCAAAAAACCCCCTAAAAATTCCCCCAAACCCAAAGACCCCAAACCTCCCTCCCCAAAAATCCTAAAAAACAAAAAAAACCCCCTCAAACTTCCCTAAAAGAACCCAAAAAATTCCAAAAAATTCCAAAAACCCCCCCCAAAAACCCTAAAAACCCCCAAAAAAATCCCAAAAAAACCCAAAAAATTCCAAAATAACCCCAAAAAAACCCCCAAAAAATCCCAAAAAACCCTAAAAGATTCCCAAAAAACCCCAAAAAATTCAAAAAATCCCAAAAAAATCCCAAAAAAACCCCAAATAACCCCCCAAAAATTCCAAAAAAAATCCCAAAAAATTCCAAAAGAACCCAAAAAATTCCAAAAAACCCCCAAAAATTAACAAAAAAAATCCCCAAAAAACCCCAAAAAATTAAAAAAAAAAAATCCCAAAAAAATCCCCAAAAATCCCAAAAAAATCCCAAAAAACCCTAAAAAAAATCCCAAAAAAATCCCAAAAAATTAAAAAAAAAACCCAAAAAAATCCCGAAAAACCCAAAAAAAATCCCAAAAATCCCAAAAATTCCAAAATAACCGCAAAAAATACAAAAACAAACTCCAAAAAAAATCCCCCAAAAAATCCCAAAAAATAAAAAAAAAATCCCAAAAAAATTCCTAAAAAACCTCAAAAAATCCCCCAAAAAATCCAAAAAATCCCAAAAATCCCCAAAAACCCTCAAAAATTCCAAAAAAACCCCCAAAAAATCCCAAAAAAATCCCCAAAAATTCCCAAAATAACCCCCAAAAAATCCCAAAAAAACTCCCCAAAAAACCCCCAAAATAACCCAAAAAAACCCCCAAAAAAACCCCAAAAAACCCCCAAAAATTAAAAAAAATTACCAAAAAACTCCCAAAAATTCCAAAATAACCCCAAAAATTAAAAAAAATCCCCAAAAAAAATCCCAAAAAATCCCAAAACCCCCAAAAAAATCCAAAAAACCCCCCAAAAAATTCCCCAAAACCCTCAAAAAACCCCCTTAGAAATCCCCAAAAATTCCCTAAAAAACCTCAAAAAATTCCAAAAAAAATCTCCAAAAAATCCAAAATAATCCAAAAAAAACCCCCAAAAAATTCCAAAAAAACCCCCAAATTCCAAAATAACCCCAAAAAAAATCCCAACCCCCCTCCCAAAAATCCCAAAAAAACCCCCAAAAATTTAAAAAAAAATTTCAAAATACCCCCAAAAATTCCAAAAAAATCCCCAAAAAATAAAAAAAAATCCCAAAAAATCCCAAAAAAAACCCCAAAAAACCTCCATAAAATCCCCAAAAATTCCCTAAAAAACCTCAACAAATTCCAAAAAAATCCCCCAAAATCCCAAAAATTCCCCCAAAAAAATCCCCAAAAAAATCCCCAAAAAAATCCCCAAAAAAATCCCCAAAAAAATCCCCCAAAAAATTCAAAAAAAATCCCAAAAAAACCCCAAAATTCCAAAATAACCCCAAAAAAATCCCAAAAACCCCCAAAAAATTCAAAAAAAAATCCCCAAAAAAAATCCCAAAAAATCCCCAAAAAATCCCCAAAAATTCCAAAAAAAAATCCCAAAATATTAAAAAACAAAATCCCAAAAAAATCCCCAAAATTCCCCAAACAAACCCAATCTCCCAGGTGTGGGTGTTTGGAATTTGGGTTTTTATTCCCCGCCCGGGCTCCGGCTCCCGGCGCCGTTTCCTCTCCAGCAGGCGCCGCGCGGGGGAACTCGGCAGCTTCCGGAACGTTCTGGAGGCTGGGAGAAAAATCCTGAATTGAACACAAAAACCTCAGAGGCTGGGAAAATTTGGGGGAATTTTGGAAATTTTTGGGAGATTTTGGGAGATTTTGGGGGATTTTTTGGGAAAGGTTTTGGAGGATTTTGGGGAAATTTGGGAAAATTTTGGGGGAATTTTGAGAAAATTTTGGGGGATTTTGGGGAGGATTTTTGGGGGAATTTTTGGGAATTTTGGGAAGATTTTGAGGAGATTTTGGGAAAATTTGGGGGATTTTGGGGGAATTTTGGGGAAATTTTGTAAATTTTTGGGAGATTTTTTGAGGATTTTGGGGGAATTTTGGGATTTTTTTGGGGAGATTTTTGGGAAAATTTTGGGAAAATTTGGGGAGATTTTGGGAAAATTTTTGGAGGATTTTGGCAAAATTTTGGGGGATTTTGGGGAAATTTTTGGAAATTTTGGGAGATTTTTGGAGGATTTTGGGAAAATTTTGGGAGATTTTGGGGGATTTTTTGGGAGATTTTTGGAGGAATTTTGGAAATTTTTGGGAGATTTTTGTAAGATTTTTGGGGAATTTTGGGGGGATTTTAGGGAAAATTTTGTGAGGGATTTTGGGGGATTTTTAGAAGTTTTTTGGGGGGATTTTTGGAAAATTTTGGGGAGATTTTGGGAGGATTTTGAGAAAATTTTGGGAGGATTTTGGAAATTTTGGGAAAAATTTGGGGAGATTTTGGGAAAATTTTTGGAGAATTTTGGCAAAATTTTGGGGGGATTTTGGGAAGATTTTTGGGGAAATTTTTGGGGGATTTTTGGAAGAATTTTTGGGAAATTTTGGGGGAATTTTGGAAATTTTTTTGGGAGATTTTAGAGGATTTCGGGAAATTTTTGGGGGATTTTTTGTGAGAATTTTGGGGGGATTTTGGAGAAATTTTGGGAAAAATTTGGGGAGATTTTGGGGGAATTTTGGAAATTTTTTGGGAGATTTTTGGAGGATTTTAAGGGAATTTTGGGGGATTATTGTGAGGGATTTTGGGGGAATTTTGGGGAGATTTTTGGGGGAATTTGGGAAAAATTTGGGGAGATTTTGGGAAAATTTTTGGAGGATTTTGGGAAAATTTTGGGAAATTTTTGGGGGAATTTTTGGAAATTTTGGGAAATTTTTGGGGGATTTTGGGGGAAATTTTTGGGAATTTTGGGAAGATTTTGAGGAGATTTTGGGGGGATTTTGGGGGAATTTTGGGGCATTTTTGGAGGAATTTTGGGGATATTTTTGGGGGGAATTTTGGGAATTTTTTGTGAGATTTTTTGAGGATTTTGGGGGGAATTTTTGAAAATTTTGAGGAAATTTTTGGAGAATTTTGGGAAGATATTGGGGGGATTGGGGAAGATTTTAGGAAAATTTTTTTGGGGAATTTTTGGGGGATTTTTGGGAATTTTTTGGAAGATTTTTGGGGGAATTTTGGAAATTTTGGGAGATTTTTGTAAGATTTTGGGGAATTTTGGGAAGATTTTAGGAAAATGTTGTGGGGATATTGGGGGATTTTTGTGAGGATTTGGGGGAATTTTGGGATTTTTTTGGGGGGATTTTTGGAAAATTTTGGGGAGATTTTGGGAGGATTTTGAGAAAATTTTGGCAGGATTTTGGAAATTTTTGGGAAAATTTGGGGAAATTTTGGAAAATTTGGGGAAATTTTGGGAAAATTTTGGAGGATTTGGGGAAAATTTTGGGGGATTTTGGGAAGATTTTGGGGAATTTTTGGGGATTTTTGGAGGAATTTTTGGGAAATTTCGGGGGGAATTTTGGAAATTTTTTGGGAGATTTTTGGAGGATTTCGGGACATTTTTGGGGGATTTTTGTGAGAATTTTGGGGGGATTTTGGAGAAATTTGGGAAAAATTTGGGGAGATTTTGGGGGAATTTTGGGAAATTTTTGGGAGATTTTTGGAGGATTTTAAGGGAATTTTGGGGGGATTATTGTGAGGAATTTTGGGGGAATTTTGAGAAGATTTTGGGAAAATTTGGAGGGCATTTTGGGGGATTTTTGGAGGAATTTTGGGAAATCCTGGGGGGAATTTTGGAAATTTTTTGGGAGATTTTTGGAGAATTTTGGGGGAATTTTCGAAAATTTTGAGGAAATTTTTGGAGAATTTTGGAAGATATTGGGGGGATTTGGGGAAGATTTTAGGAAAATTTTGTGGGGAATTTTGGGGGATTTTTGTGAGAATTTTGGGGGAATTTTGGGGGAATTTTGGGAAAAATTTGGGGGATTTTGGGGAGGATTTTTGGGGGAATTTTTGGGAATGTTGGGAAGATTTTTGGAGGATTTCTGGAAAATTTTGGGAAAAATTTGGGGAGATTTTCGGGAATTTTGGAAATTTTTGGGGAGATTTTTGGAGGATTTTAAGGGAATTTTGGGGGATTATTGAGAGGATTTTGGGGGAATTTTGGGAAGATTTTGAGGAGATTTTGGGAAAATTTGGGGGATTTTGGGAGGAATTTTGGAAATTTTTGAGGGAATTTTGGAAAATTTTTGGGAGATTTTTGGAGGATTTGGGGGGAATTTTGGGAAAATTTTGGGAAAATTTTTGGAGGATTTTGGGAAAAGTTTGGGGGAATTTTGGAAATTTTTTGGAAATTTTTGGGGGATTTTGGGGAGGATTTTTTGGAAATTTTTGGGAAGATTTTGAGGAGATTTTGGGAAAATTTGGAGGGGATTTTGGGGGATTTTTGGAGGAATTTTAGGAAAATTTTTTTGGGAATTTTGGGAATTTTTTGGGAGATTTTTGGAGGATTTTGGGGGAATTTTGGGATTTTTTTGGGGAGATTTTTGGGAAAATTTTGGGAAAATTTGGGGAGATTTTGGGGGATTTTTGGAGGAATTTTGGAAATTTTTGAGGGAATTTTGGAAAATTTTAGGAGATTTTTGGAGGATTTTGGGGGGAATTTTGGGGGATTTTATTTGGAGAGATTTTTGGGGAGATTTTGGGGGAATTTTGGAAATTTTTGGGGAGATTTTTGGAGGATTTTAAGGGAATTTTGGGGGATTATCACGAGGATTTTGGGGGAATTTTGGGGAGATTTTGGGGGAATTTGGGAAAAATTTGGGGAGATTTTGGGAAAAATTTTGGAGGATTTGGGGAAAAATTTGGGAAATTTTTGGGGGAATTTTTGGAAATTTTTGGGAAATTTTTGGGGGATTTTGGGGAGGATTTTTGGGGGAATTTTTGGGAATTTTGGGAAGATTTTGAGGAGATTTTGGGAAAATTTGGGGGATTTTGGGGGAATTTTGGGGAAATTTTGGAATTTTTTTTGGGAGATTTTAGAGGATTTCGGGAAATTTTTGGGGGATTTTTGTGAGAATTTTGGGGGAATTTTGGGAAAAATTTGGGGAATTTTAGAGAGATTTTTGAGGGAATTTTGGAAATTTTTGGGAGATTTTTGGAGGATTTTTGGGGAATTTTGGGAAGATTTTAGGAAAATGTTTGTGGGGGATTTTGGGGGATTTTTGTGAGGATTTTGGAGGAATTTTGGAATTTTTTGGGGGAATTTTGGGGAATTTTGGAAATTTTTGGGGAGATTTTGGGGGAAATTTGGAAATTTTTGGGAGATTTTTGGGAGGATTTTAAGGGAATTTTGGGGATTATTGTGAGGATTTTGGGGGAATTTTGGGAAGATTTTGAGGAGATTTTGGGAAAATTTGGGGGGATTTTGGGGGATTTTTTGGTGGAATTTTGGGGAAATTTTGGGGGGAATTTTGGAAATTTTTAGGAGATTTTTGGAGGATTTGGGGGGAATTTGGGGATTTTTTTTGGGAGATTTTTGGGGAATTTTAGGAAAATTTTGGGAAATTTTTGGGGGATTTTGTGGAGGATTTTTGGGGGAATTTTTGGGAATTTTGGGAAGATTTTGAGGAGATTTTGGGAAAATTTGGAGGGGATTTTGGGGAATTTTTGGGGAGGATTTTGTGGAGATTTTGTGGGAATTTGGGGAATTTTTTGGGAGATTTTTGGGGAATTTCGGGGAAATCTTGGGAGGATTTTGGGGGATTTTTGGGGAAATTCTTGGAGAATTTTGGGAAAAATTGGGGGAGACTTTGAGGGAATTTTGGGAGGATTTTGGGGGTATTTTGGGGGTATTTTGTGGGAATTTTGGCAGGAATTTTGGGATGATTTTGGGAGTTTTTTTGGGGGTATTTTGTGGGAATTTTGGGGTGATTTTATGAGGATTTTTTGGGTATCTGGGGAGGTTTTTTGGGGTAATTTTTGGGTATTTTTGGGTTATTTCCTGACCCATGTGCCCCGAGAGCTCCCTGAGGAAATCCGGCTCTCCCGGTGCAGCTCCAGCGCCAGCGCCCCGGCCTGACGGGCCCCGTCCACCTGGGAGAGAAAATAATCATTAAACACCCAAAAAATATCCTAAAATACTCATTAAACACCCCAAAAATATCCCCAAAATGTCCTCATTAAACATCCAAAAACACCCCAAAATTCCTCAATAAACAGCCCAAAAAAATCCAAAAAATATCCCAAATAGCCCCAAAAAATCCTCATTAAACACCTCAAAATATCCTAAAAATCCTCATTTAAAACCTCCCAAAAATCCTCATTAAACACCTCAAAATATCCTCATTAAACATCTCCAAAATATCCCAAAAATCCGAATTAAACAGCCCAAAAAATTCCCTAAAAATCCCCAAAAATAAAAAAAAATTCCTAAAAAATCCCCCCAAAAATCCCCCAAAATAAAAAAAAAAAATTTCCCAAAAAACCCTCCAAAATTCCCAAAAACCCCCCCAAAATCCCTCCAAAATTCCCAAAAATCCCCAAAAAATCCTCCAAAAATCCCTCAAAAATCCCCAAAAAAATCCCAAACCCCCCAAAAAAAGCCAAAAAAATTAAAAAAAAAAACCCCCAAAATTCCCCCAAAAAATAAAAAATCCCAAAAAATTCCCCAAAATTGCCAAAAAACCCCAAAAATCCTCAAAATCCCCCAAAAATCCCCCAAAAAATCCCCAAAAATTAAAAAAAAATCCCCTCAAAATTCCTAAAAAAAAAAAATCTCCAAAAAATTCCAAAAATCCCCAAAAAAATCCCAAAAATTCCCCAATAATCCCCCAAAAAATCCCCAAAAAAATTCCCAAAAACCCCAAAATCCCAAATCCCCAATTTTTTCCCCTAGAACTCCTCACCAGCAGCTGTAGGGATTGCAAAAATCTCCCAAAAATTACCCAAAAATTCCCAAAAAAACCCAAAAAAATTCCTAAAACCCCCCCAAAAAATTCCCAAAAAAATCCCCAAAAATCCCCAAACCCCCCAAAAAAATCCCCCAAAAAACCACAAAAATTAAAAAAATTCCCAAAAAATAAAAAAAAAATCCAAAAATCTCCCCAAAATCTCCCAAAAATGTCCAAAATCCCCCAAAAATAAAAAAATCCCCCAAAATTAAAAAAACCCAAAAAAAATCCCCCAAAAATTCCCCAAAATCCCTAAAAAAAATCCCCAAAATTACCAAAAAATCAAAAAAAAAAATCCCCAAACCCCCCTAAAAAAACCCCAAAAAAACTCCCAAAAAAACCCTGAAAAAATCCCCCAAAAATTCCCAAAAATTAAAAAAACATCCCAAAAAAACCCCAAAAATCCCCCCAAACCCCCCCAAAAAAATTCAAAAAAATCCCAAAAAATTGCCAAGAAAATCCCCAAAAATTCCCCAAATCTCCAAAATCCCAAATCCTCGATTTTTATCCCCAGAACTCCTCACCAGCAGCCGCAGGGATTGCAAAAATCCCCCAAAAATTCCAAAAAAATTCCCCCCCCAAAAAAATAAATCCCTAAAAAATAATCCCAAAAAATTCCCAAAAATTTAAAAAAATCCCAATAATTCCTCAAAAAATTCCCCAAAATCCCCCTAAAAAATCCCCAAAAATCCAAAATTTTCCCAAAAATCCCTCAAAAATCCCCAAAAAATCCCCCAAAAAATCCCAAAAATCCCTGAAAAAATCCCAAAAAAATCCCCCAAAAAATCCCAGTCCCCCCAAGAAAGCCCAAAAAATTTAAAAAATCCCCCAAAAATTCCCAAAAATTGCCAAAACCCCCCCAAAAATCCCCCAAAAAATCACCCCAAGAGCCCCCAAAATCCCCAAAAAAATTTTAAAAAAACCCAAAAAATTTTTAAAAATCCCCAAAAATTCCTGAAAAAACCCCCCAAAAAATAAAAAAAATCCCCTAAAAAATTCCTAAAAATCAAAAAAAGCTCCAAAAATCTCCCAAAAAATCCCCAAAAACCCCCCAAAAACCCAAAAAAATTAAAAAAAATCCCAAAAAATTCCCCAAAAAACCCAAAAAAACCCCAAAAAAATCCCAAAAAATTCCCAAAAATCCCCAAAACCCCAAATCCTCGATTTTTATCCCCAGAACCTCCTCACCAGCAGCCTCAGGGACTGCAGCACCTGCCCCTGCTGGGCCAGGATCTCTCCGTAGTCGGGTTTGGAATCCCACAATTTGGGATTTGGGGATCGGGGAGGGGCCCAGGGGGGGGAGCCCAGCCCGGAGCTGCTCCAGGGTCCTGGGAGGGGAAAAAAATGGGAATTTGGGGGGAATTTGGGAATTTTGGGGGATTTTAGGAATTGTAGGGGAGAATTTTGGGCGAGAATTTGGGGATTTTGGGGGGGAATTTTGGGTGAGAATTTGGGGATTTTGGGGGGGAATTTGGGGATTGCAGGTGGGAATTGGGAATGTTGGTGAGAATTTGGGAATTTTGGGGGGAGAATTTGGGGATTTTGGGGGGATTGGGATTTTGGGTGGGAATTTGGGAATCCAGGTGGGAATTTGGGAATTTGGGGGGAATTTGGGAATTTTGGGGGAATTTGGGAATTTTGGGTGGGAATTTGGGAATTTTGGGGGGGAATTTGGGAATTTTGGGGGGAATTTGGGAATCCAGGTGGGAATTTGGGGACATTCTCACCTGGAGGCCTCCTGGGAGTGCTGCAGGTGCTGCTGCAGGAGCTGATCCCAGGCCTGGAGCTCCCCAGAGAAACTGGGGGGGACAGGGGGGGACAGGGGGGGACAGGTGAGGGGACAGGGGGGGGACAGTGAGGCTCAGGTGTCCCCAGGTGTGCTCCATCTCTGTCCAGATGTCCCCTCTGTTCTCCAGGTGTGTCCCAGATGTCTCCAGATCCCCCCCAGGTGTCCCCAGATTTGTCCCAGGTGTCCCCAGGTGTCCCCAGGTGTGTCCCAGGTGTGTCCCAGGTGTGCCTCAGGTGTGTTTTGATGTCCCCAGCTGTGTCCCAGATGTCACCTCCCCACTCCAGGTGTGTCCCCAGGTATCTCCAGGTGTCCCCAGGTGTGTCCCAGATGTTTCCAGATCCCCCCAGGTGTCCCCAGATTTGTCCCAGGTGTGTTTTGATGTCCCCAGGTGTCACCTCCCCACTCCAGGTGTGTCCCAGGTGTCCCCAAATTTGTCCAGATGTCACCTCCCCACTCCAGGTGTGTCCCAGATGTACCTCAGGTGTGTTTTGATGTCCTCAGGGTGTGGCCCAGGTGTCCCCAGGTGTGTCCCAGGTGTGCTTTGATGTCCCCAGGTGTGTCCCAGGTCCCCCCAGGTGTGTCCCCAGGTGTCTCCAGGTGTCCCTCCCACTCTCCAAATGTGCCCAGGTGTCCCCAGATTTGTCCCAGGTCCCCCCAGGTGTGTGCCAGGTGTGTTTTGCTGTCCCCAGGTGTCCCCAGGTGTGTCCCAGGTGTGTTTTGATGTCCCCAGGTGTGTCCCAGATGTCACCTCCCCACTCCAGGTGTGTCCCAGATGTGTCCCAGGTGTGACATCCCCACTCCAGGTGTGTCCCAGGTGTGTCTCAGTTGTGTTTGATGTCCCCAGGCGTGTCCCAGATGTCTCCAGATCCCCCCAGGTGTCCCCAGATTTGTCCCAGGTCCCCCCAGGTGTGTCCCTGGTGTCACCTCCCCACTCCAGGTGTGTCCCAGGTGTGTTTTTGCTGTCCCCAGGTGTCCACCAGGTGTCCCCAGGTGTCCCCAGGTGTCCCAGGTGTGTCCCAGGTGTCCCCAGGTGTCCCCAGGTGTGCTCACCTGGCCATGAGCAGCTTCACCTGAGCCACAGATTCCTCCAGGGCCGGATCCAGGCAATCCCTGCAGGAAAAGGATCCAAATTCACCAAAAATCCTCAAATTTGGGGACAAATTCAGTGAAAATCCAAAAAAAAATCCCAAATTTTGGGCAAATCCAGTGAAAATAAAAAAAAATTCCCATTTTTTTTTGGCAAATCCAGTGGAAAATTACAAAAAAAAATCCCAAATTTTGGGGCAAATCCAGTGAAAATCCAAAAAAATCCCAAATTTTGGGGCAAATTCAGTGAAAATCTCCAAAAAAATCCAAAATTTTGGGCAAATCCAATGAAAATCCCCCAAAAATCCCAAATTTTGGGGCAAATTCAGTGAAAATCCCCCAAAAATCCCAATTTTTGGGGCAAATCCAATGAAATTTTTTTTTAAATTCCCAAATTTTGCGGCAATTCCAGTGAAAATCCCCCCAAAAATCCCAAATTTTGGGCAAATCCAGTGAAAATCCCCAAAAAAATCCCAATTTTTGGGGCAAATCCAATGAAAATCTCCAAAAAAATCCAAAAATTTTTGAGCAAATTCAGTGAAAATTACAAAAAAAATCCCAAATTTTGGGCAAATCCAGTGAAAATCTCCAAAAAAATCCAAAATTTTGGGGCAAATCCAATGAAAATCCCAAAAAAAAATCCCAATTTTTGGGGCAAATCCAATGAAATTTTTTTTTAATTCCCAAATTTTGGGGCAATTCCAGTGAAAATCTCCAAAAAAATCCCAATTTTTTTGGCAAATCCAGTGAAAATCCCCCCAAAAATCCAAAATTTTGGGGCAAATCCAGTGAAAATCCAAAAAAATCCCAAATTTTGGGGCAAATCCAGTGAAAATCTAAAAAAAAAATCCAAATTTTGGGGCAAAATCCAGTGAAAATTCCCCCAAAAATCCAAAATTTTTGGGCAAATCCAATGAAATTACAAAAAAAATCCCAAATTTTGGGCAAATCCAGTGAAAATCTCCAAAAAAATCCAAAATTTTGGGGCAAATCCAATGAAATTTTTTTTTTTAATTCCCAAATTTTGGGGCAATTCCAGTGAAAATCCAAAAAAAATCCCAAATTTTGGGCAAATCCAGTGAAAATAAAAAAAAAATCCCAAATTTTGGGGCAAATCCAATGAAAATTACAAAAAAAATCCCAAATTTTGGGGCAATTCCAGTGAAAATCTCCAAAACAAATCCCAAATTTTTTAGCAATTTCAGTGAAAATCCAAAAAACAATCCAAAATTTTGGGGGAAATCCAATGAAATTTTTTTTAAATTCCCAAATTTTGGGGCAAGTCCAGTGAAAATCCCCAAAAAAATCCCAAATTTTTGGGGCAAATTCAGTGAAAATCCAAAAAAAAACTCCAAAATTTTGGGGGCAATTCCAGTGAAAATCCCCCAAAAAAATCCAAAATTTTGGGGCAAATTCAGTGAAAATCCAAAAAAACAATTCAAAATTTTGGGGCAAATCCAATGAAATTTTTTTTAAATTCCCAAATTTTGGTGGCAATTCCAGTGAAAAATCTAAAAAAAAATCCAAATTTTGGGGCAAATTCAATGAAAAATTTTTTTTTAATTCCCAAATTTTGGGGCAAATCCAGTGAAAAATTTTTTTTTAATTCCCAAATTTTGGGGCAATTCCAGTGAAAATCCCAAAAAAAATCCCAATTTTTGGGGCAAATCCAATGAAAATTTTTTTTTATTCCCAAATTTTGGGCAATTCCAGTGAAAATCCCAAAAAAAATCCCAAATTTTGGGGCAAATTCAGTGAAAATCCCAAAAAAATCCCAAATTTTGGGGCAAATCCAGTGAAAATCCAAAAAAATCAAAATTTTGGGCAAATCCAGTGAAAATTTTTTTTAATTCCCAAATTTTGGGGCAATTCCTGCCAAAATTCCCAAAAATTCCCACGTGACAAATTAAGAAAATTCTGGAATTAAAAAATTCTGGAATTTTTGGTGATTTCCATGGATGGAAATCCCCAAAATTGACCTAAAATCCCTGGAATTAACCCCAAAATCCTGGAATTAACCCAAAATCTTGGATTTTTTTGGGCACTTCCAGGGCATTAAAATCCAAAAAATTCAAAATTTTCAAGGTTGGAACAACCTCAAATTCCCCCAAATCCAATTTTTTAAAAGATTTTTGTGGATTTTGGCCCCTCCCAAGGTGAAAATTCCAAATTTTTTTTTTATTTTTGTGGAGTTTGGCCCCTCCCAGGCTGAAAATTCCAATTTTTTTTTTTTATTTTTGTGGATTTTGGCCCCTCCTATTCTGGAAATTCCAAATTTTTTTTTATTTTTGTGCATTTTGGCCCTTCCTATCCTGAAAATTCCAAATTTTTTTGTGATTTTTGTGGATTTTGGCCCCTCCCAGGCTGAAATTCTCAATTTTTTTTTTTATTTTTGTGGATTTTGGCCTCTCCCAGGCTGAAAATTCCAAATTTTTTTTTTATTTTTGTGGATTTTGGCCCCTCCCAAGTTGGAATTTCCCAATTTTGGTTTTTTTTTTTACCCCAAATTCTCACCCTGGGGGTTGCTCCAGGCAATTCCCAAGGGTCCCATCCTGGAGCAGCCTCTGGAGCAACCTCTGGAATTCCTCAGAGCTCACCTGGACTGGAGAAAAAAAAGAGAAAAAAAAATGAGATTAAAAACCACCCTGGACTTAATTAATTACTAATTATTAATTAATTTTTTTTTTTTTGGTGGAATTTAAAGATTTTTTGTCATTTTTTCTGATTATTTTTACCCAAATTCCCAAATTTTTGAAGGTTCAGGAACATCCAGGAATCCCTCAGGAATTTTTTTTTTCATCCTTCATCAGTTAATTATTTGTTGATAATTAAAAAATTATTGGTTAATTATTGATTAATTCAATTTTTTCCCATTTTTTTAACCCAAATTCCTGATTTTTTTTTGAGTATCAGGAACATCCAGGAATTCCTCAGAATCCTTTTTTATCATCCCACAAATAATTATTAATTAACTATTAATTAATTCCATTTTTAATGGGATTTAGCTCCTCCATTTCAGGTCATTTTCCTGATTTTTAAAAAAAAAAAACCCCAAATTTCACAATTTTGGGAGGAATCAGGAAGACCCAAAAATCCTTCAGGACTTTTTTTGATCACCCTAAAATTAATTATCAATTAATTCTTAATTAATTCCCCAATTTTTGAGGTCTCAACCTCTTTGAAAATTTGGAAATTTGGGATTTTTGAGGGGAAAAAAAATCCCAAATTTGGGGAATTTTGGAAATTTCAATCCTCACCTTTGGCAGCAAAAGCCTCAGGGTCGAATCCTTCAGATTCCTCCAGGACCTGCTTCAACTTCTGGGCTGAAAACTGAGGGAAAAAATGGGAAAAATCCAACAAAAAATGGAAAAAATGGGAATTATCCAACAAAAAATGGGAATTATCCAACCAAAAAATGGGAAAAAATGAGAATTATCCAACAAAAACCGGGAAAATTTTGGTTTTTATTCTGATTTTCTGGGGTTTAAAACAAAGATTTGGGAGGGAAAAGGAGCCCAAAATTCTTTTTGTGTTTGAGGAGTCAGGGAAATGAAATTTTTGGGGGGGAAATTCCAGGATTTTGGTGAATTTTAAAATTTTAGGAGCTGTTTCATTCCTGGAAATGCCAAAAAATTCCAGGATTTGGGGTAAATTCCAAGATTTTGGTTTAATTTAAATTTTTAGAGCTGTTTCATCCCTGGAATGACAAAAAAATTCCAAGATTTGGGGTAAATTCCAAGATTTTGGTTTAATTTAAGATTTTCAGGAGCTGTTCCATCCCTGGAAATGACAAAAAAATTCCAGGATTTGGGGGAAATTCCAAGATTTTGGTGTGAATTTCAAAATTTTGGTTTAATTTAAAATTTTTAGGAGCTGTTTCATCCCTGGAAATGCCAAAAAAATTCCAAGATTTGGGGTAAATTCCAAGATTTTGGGTGAATTTCAAAATTTTGGTTTAATTTAAGATTTTTAGGAGCTGTTTCATCCTGGAAATGCCAAAAAATTCCAGGATTTGGGATAAAATCCAAGATTTTGGTTTAATTTAAAATTTTTTGGAGCTGTTCCATCCTTGGAAATGACAAAAAAATCCCAAGATTTTGGTTTAATTTAAGATTTTTAGGAGCTGTTTCATCACTGGAAATACCAAATAAATTCCAAGATTTTGGATGAATTCCAAGATTTTGGTTTAATTTAAGATTTTTAGGAGCTGTTCCATCTCTGGAAATGCCAAAAAAATTCCAAGATTTTGGGTTAATTCCAAGATTTTGGTTTAATTTAAGATTTTTAGGAGTTGTTCCAGCTCTGGAAATGCCAAAAAAATTCCAATATTTTGGTTTATTTTAAAATTTTTAGGAGCTGTTTCATCCCTGGAAATGCCAAAAAAATTCCAAGATTTTGGGTGAATTTCAAAATTTTGGTTTTAATTTAAAATTTTTAGGAGCTGTTCCATCCCTGGAAATGACAAAAAAAAATCCAGGATTTGGGGTAAATTCCAAGATTTTGGTTGAATTTCAAAATTTTGATTTAATTTAAAATTTTTAGGAGCTGTTCCATCACTGGAATGACCAAAAAATTCAGGATTTGGGGTAAATTTCAAATTTTGGTTTAATTTAAAATTTTTAGGAGCTGTTCCATCCCTGGAAAAGCCAAAAAAATTCCAAGATTTTTGGTGAATTCCAGGATTTTGGGTGAATTTCAAAATTTTGGTTTAATTTAAAATTTTTAGGAGCTGTTCCATCCTTGGAAATGCCAAAAAAAATCCAAGATTTGGGGTAAATTCCAAGATTTTGGTTTAATTTAAAATTTTTAGGAGCTCTTCCATCCATGGAATGACCAAAAAATTCCAAGATTTTGGGTGAATTCCAAGATTTGGGGTAAAATCCAAGATTTTGGTTTAATTTAAAATTTTTAGGAGCTGTTCCATTCCTGGAATGCCAAAAAAATTTCCAAGATTTTGGGTGAATTCCAAGATTTTGGTTTAATTTAAGATTTTTTAGAGCTGTTTCATCCCTGGAAATGCAAAAAAAATTCCAAGATTTGGGGTAAATTCCAAGATTTTGGTTTAATTTAAAATTTTTAGAGCTGTTTCATCCTGGAAATGCCAAAAAAATTCCAGGATTTGGGGTAAAATCCAAGATTTTGGTTTAATTTAAATTTTTAGGAGCTGTTCCATCCCTGGAAATGCCAAAAAAATTCCAGGATTTGGGGGAAATTCCAGGATTTTGGGTGAATTCCAAGATTTTGGTTTAATTTAAGATTTTTAGGAGCTGTTCCATCCCTGGAAATACCAAAAAAAATTCAAGATTTTGGTTTATTTTAAAATTTTTAGGAGCTGTTTCATTCCTGGAAATGACAAAAAAAATTCCAAGATTTTGGGTGAATTCCAAGATTTTGATTTAATTAAGATTTTTAGAGCTGTTCCATTCCTGGAATGACAAAAAAATTCCAAGATTTTGGGTGAATTCCAAGATTTTGGTTTAATTTAAATTTTTAGGAGCTGTTCCATCCTGGAAATGCCAAATAAATTCCAGGATTTGGGAGAAATTCCAAGATTTTGGTTTAATTTAAGATTTTTAGAGCTGGTTCATCCTGGAAATGCCAAAAAAATTCCAGGATTTGGGATAAAATCCAAGATTTTGGTTTAATTTAAGATTTTTAGAGCTTGTTTCATCTCTGGAAATACCAAAAAAAATTCAAGATTTTGGTTTATTTTAAAATTTTTAGGAGCTGTTTCATTCCTGGAATGCCAAAAAAATTCCAAGATTTTGATTTAATTTAAGATTTTTCGGAGCTGTTCCATTCCTGGAAATGCCAAAAAAATTCCAGGATTTGGGGTAAATTCCAAGATTTTGGTTTAATTTAAAATTTTTTGGAGTTGTTCCATCCCTGGAAATGCCAAAAAATTCCAAGATTTTGGTTTAATTTAAAATTTTTAGGAGCTGTTTCATCCCTGGAAATACCAAAAAAATTTCAAGATTTTGGTTTATTTTAAAATTTTTAGGAGCTGTTCCATTCCTGGAAATGCCAAAAAAATTCCAGGATTTGGGGTAAATTCCAAGATTTTGGTTTAATTCAAGATTTTTAGGAGCTGTTCCATCCCTGGAAATACCACAAAAAATTCAAGATTTTGGGTGAATTCCAAGATTTTGGGTGAATTTCAAGATTTTGGTTTAATTTAAAATTTTTAGGAGCTGTTCCATCCATGGAAATGCAAAAAAAATTCCAGATTTGGGGTGGAATTCCAAGATTTTGGTTTAATTTAAGATTTTTAGAGCTGTTTCATCACTGGAAATGCAAAAAAAATTCCAGGATTTGGGGGAAATTCCAAGATTTTGGGTGAATTTAAAATTTTTAGGAGCTGTTTCATCCGTGGAAATACCAAAAAAATTCCAAGATTTTGGGGTAAATTCCAAGATTTTGGTTTAATTTAAGATTTTTAGAGCTGTTTCATCCCTGGAAATACCAAAAAAAAATTCAAGATTTTGGTTTATTTTAAAATTTTTAGGAGTTGTTCCATCCCTGGAAATGCCAAAAAAATTCCAGGATTTGGGGTAAATTTCAAAATTTTGGTTTAATTTAAATTTTCAGGAGCTGTTTTCATCCCTGGAAATGCCAAAAAAATTCCAGGATTTGGGGTAAATTCCAAGATTTAGGTTTAATTAAGATTTTTAGAGCTGTTTCATCCCTGGAAATACCAAAAAAAATTCAAGATTTTGGTTTATTTAAAATTTTTAGGAGCTGTTTCATTCCTGGAAATGCAAAAAAAAATCCAAGATTTTGGTTGAATCCCAAGATTTTGGTTTAATTTAGAATTTTTAGGAGCTGTTCCATCCCTGGAAATACCAAAAAAATTCCAGGATTTGGGGTAAATTCCAAGATTTTGGTTTAATTTAAAATTTTAGGAGCTGTTCCATCCCTGGAAATGCCAAAAAAATTCCAAGATTTGGGTAAATTCCAGGATTTTGGGTGAATTTCAAAATTTTGGTTTAATTTAAAATTTTTAGAGCTGTTTCATCCCTGGAAATGCAAAAACAATTCCAAGATTTTGGGTGAATTTAAAATTTTTAGGAGCTGTTCCATCACTGGAAATACCAAAAAAAATTCCAAGATTTGGGGTAAATTCCAAGATTTTGGTTTAATTTAAGATTTTTAGGAGCTGTTTCATCCCTGGAAATGCCCAAAAAATTCCAGGATTTGGGATAAAATCCAAGATTTTGGTTTAATTTAAAATTTTTTGGAGTTGTTCCATCCCTGGAAAATACCAAAAAAATTCCAGGATTTGGGGGAAATTCCAGGATTTTGGGTGAATTCCAAGATTTTGGGTGAATTTACCTGGAAACTGGAGAGGAGGAGGAGGGAGAGCCGTTGGATTTCAGGGAGTTCCAGGCTGATGGATTTGCTCAATTCTAAAAAAAAAAAAAAAAAAAGGTTAAAAATGGTGAAATTCCCCAAAAATCAGCTGGGGGTTGGGAAGGGTGTGGGAAAAGCAGGAAAAAAAGGAGGAAAAATTAAATTTAAGGAGGAAAATGGGGGAAAGGAAAGAGGAAAAATTGAATTTAAGGGGGGAATTGGGAAAATAAAGAGGAAAAGTCACATTTAGGGATCAAAAATTGGGGGAAAATGTGAAAAAATTCCAAATTTAAGGATTAAAAGTGGGGGGAAATAGAAAAAAAAATCACATTTAAGGGACAAGAAGAGGGAAAATTTGAAATAGGAGGAGGAGAAGTCACATTTAAGGATCAAGAGGACAAAAAAGTTAAATTTAGGGGTCAAAAATGAGGAAACATGGAAAAAATTAAGGGGAAAAATCACATTTAAAGAGAAAAATAGGGAAAAGAAAGAGGAAAAGTCACATTTAAGGGGAAAAAATGGGAAAAGGAAGAGAAAAAATAACATTTAGGGGGGAAAATGGGAAAAGAAAGAGGAAAAATCACATTTAGGGGAAAAATGGAAAAACAAAGAGGAAAATTCACATTTAGGGGAAAAATGGGAAGAGAAAAAATCACATTTAGGGGGAAAATGGAAATAGGAAAAGTCACATTTAGGAAAAAAATGGGAAAAGAAAGAGAAAAACATCACATTTAGAGGGGAAAAATGGAAAGAGAAAAAGTCACATTTAGGAGAAAAATGGGGAAAAGAAAGAGGAAAAGTCACATTTAGGGGGAAAAATGGAAATAGGAAAAGTCCACACATAGAGGGAAAATAGGAAAAGAAAAAGCCACATTAGGGGGGAAAAATATAAAGAAGAAAAGTCCCACTTAGGAAAAAAAATGGGAAAAGTAAAGAGAAAAGTCACATTTAGGGGAAAATGGAAATTAGGAAAAGTCACATTTAAAGGGAGAAAAATGGGGAAAAGAAAGAAAAAAAATCACATTTAAGGGGAAAAATGGAAAATAAAGAGAAAAAGCCACATTTAGGGGAAAAATGGAGATAGGAAAAGTCACATTTAGGAAAAAATAAGAGAAAAAGCCACATTTAAAGGGGGAAAACAGGAAAACAAAGAGGAAAAGTCACATTAGGAAAAAAAAGAGGGAAAAGAAAGAGGAAAAATTCACTATTTAAGGGGAAAAATGGGAAAATAAAGAGAAAAAGCCACATTTAAAGGGAGAAAAATGGGAAAAGAAAGAAAGAGAAAAAGTCACATTTAGGGGAAAAAAATGGAAAGAGGAAAAGTCCCACATAAGGGAAAATGGGAAAAGAAACAGGAAAAATCACATGTAGGGGAAAAATATAAAGAGGAAAATTCCCACTTAGGGAAAAAACTGGTAGAAAAAAGAGCAAAAGCTACATTTAAAGGGAGAAAACAGAAAAAAAAGATCAAAACTCAAGGCAAAAAAAGGCAGAAACTGCACAACCCTCACTGACACGAGTCTCAGAGCGCCCCCTGCAGCTCCCAAAAATAATTTTAATTAAAAGCAGCCTAAAAAAAACCCCTCACCAGCCACGTCCTGGTGCACGGGGGGCAGCGATTTGCGGCGGGATCGCCTCCCCTTGAGGCTGCAGCGGCGCCAGGAGCGGCGGCGGCCCCCGGGGGTGGCGACAATCGGGGACAAACTGAAGGAATTGGCCGGAGGCTCCTTCTCGCTGCTGCTCGGGGGTTTTTTCTTCTTGCTGGATGAACTCGGGGTTTTTTTCTTCTTGCTGGATGAACTCGGGGTTTTTTTCTTCCTGCTGGATGAGCTCGGGGTTTGTTTTGAGTTGGGAGGCTGAAAAATCTCCTCAGAGCCGGGAGCTGAGGGGAAAAGAGATTTGGTGATTCTCGAGTTGGTTAAAATACAATTTTGTGAGAGGGAATTGTTTTTTTTTTTCCAAGGGTTTCACAGTGATTTTATGGTTTTGTTCTAAATGCGTGATATATTTATTGTTGGTTTTTTGCAACTGTATGTATAACGTTAAAATAGCTTTCCTATATAAATATAAGCTCTTTTTTTCTAATAACAAAAGTTAAATGTAAGATTTTTAAAAATTAAAATAACACCTTGTAAACGTTTTATAGGAGCCCTACAAGTAACACAACAATTATCAACACTAACCGACTGCAAAAAGACAAAACCACCACCCAAATTAAAAAATAATAATAATAAAAAAATTAAAACCACAAGCCACGAAACACGCATGCTTTAAAAAACAAACGCAAAATGTAGCCATGCTAAACAGTTCCTAAAAAATTTTATTATACATAAAAACATACAACAGGTTAATATATTATAAAGTATATTTTAAAAAGCGTTCCCAAAACAACCGTGTGCTCTTGGCAGCTTACCAAACACTCGGCCGTTTTAACACTTTGCTTTTTATTTTAATTTTTATTAAACCTTTTTAAATTTTAGCAAAACAGTGAAACGTGTTTTGCACAAATTGGATTTTAAGCGGGAGGAACAGGGGAGCTGAGGGGGAAAGGAGCGCTGAGGGAAAAGGAAAGGAGAGCTGAGGGAAAAGGAGCGCTGAGGGGAAAGGAAAGGAGAGCTGAGGGGAAAGGAAAGGAGCGCTGAGGGGAAAAGGAAAGGAGAGCTGACGGGAAAGGAAAGGAGAGCTGAGGGGAAAGGAGAGCTGAGGCTGAAGGAGAGCTGAGGGGAAGGAAAGGAGTGCTGAGGGGAAAGGAGCGCTGAGGGGAAAGGAAGGAGCGCTGAGGGGAAAAGGAGCGCTGAGGGGAAAGGAAAAGGAGCGCTGAGGGGGATGGAGAGCTGAGGGGAAAGGAGCGCTGAGGGGAAAAGGAGCGCTGAGGGAAAAGGAGAGCTGAGGCTGAAGGAGAGCTGAGGGGAAAGGAAAGGAGAGCTGAGGGGAAATGGAGCGCTGAGGGAAAGGAAAGGAGAGCTGAGGGGGAAGGAGAGCTGAGGGGAAAGGAAAGGAGCGCTGAGGGGGAAGGAGAGCTGAGGGGAAAAGGAGCGCTGAGGGGGAAGGAGCGCTGAGGGGAAAGGAGAGCTGAGGGAAAGAAGAGCTGAGGGGAAAGGAGCGCTGAGGGAAAGGAGAGCTGAGGGGGAAAGGAAGGAGCGCTGAGGGGAAATGGAGCGCTGAGGGGAAAGGAGAGCTGAGGGAAAGGAGAGCTGAGGGGAAAGGAGAGCTGAGGGGAAAGGAGGCGCTGAGGGAAAGGAAGGAGCACTGAGGGAAAAGGAGAGCTGAGGGGAAAGGAGAGCTGAGGGGGAAGGAAGGAGAGCTGAGTGGAAAAGGAGCGCTGAGGGGGAAGGAAAGGAGAGCTGAGGGGAAAGGAGAGCTGAGGGGAAAGGAAAGGAGAGCTGAGGGGAAAGGAAAGGAGCGCTGAGGGGAAAAGGAAAGGAAAGCTGAGGGGGAAGGAAAGGAGCGCTGAGGGAAAGGAAGGAGAGCTGAAGGAAAAGGATCACTGAGGGGAAAGGAGAGCTGAGGGGAAAGGAGCGCTGAAAGAAAAAGGAAAGGAGCGCTTGAGGGAAAGGAGAGCTGAGGGAAAAGGAGCGCTGAGGGAAAAGCAGCGCTGAGGGGGAAAAGGAGCGCTGAGGGAAAGGAAGGAGAGCTGAGGGGAAAGGAGTGCTGAGGGGAAAAAGGAAGGGGAGCTGACGGGAAAGGAGCACTGAGGGGGAAGGAAGGAGAGCTGAGGGGAAAGGAGTGCTGAGGGGAAAAGGAGCGCTGAGGGGAAAAGGAAAGGAGAGCTGAGGGGAAAAGGAGCACTGAGGGGAAAAGGAAAGGAGAGCTGAGGGGAAAAGGAGCACTGAGGGGAAAAGGAAAGGAGAGCTGAAGGGAAAAGGAGCACTGAGGGGAAAAGGAAAGGAGAGCTGAGGGGAAAAGGAGCCCTGAGGGGAAAAGGAAAGGAGAGCTGAGGGGAAAAGGAGCCCTGAGGGGAAAAGGAAAGGAGAGCTGAGGGGAAAAGGAGCACTGAGGGGAAAAGGAAAGGAGAGCTGAGGGGGAAGGAAGGAGAGCTGAGGGGAAAAGGAGCGCTGAGGGGGAAGGAAGCAGCACTGAGGGGATCTGAGAGCCATCCCCATCTCCCAAACCCCAAACAGCCCAACCAACTCCTCCCCACAGAGCAGCAATTCCCTTCCCCGCCCTTACCTGGCGCCGCCCCTCCTCTCTCAGGGCAGGCTCCGCCGGGCTGTGGCTGAGGGGAAAAATCATTACCGGGCTGGAAGCGCGGCCGCCCCGCGGCTCCCCCAGCCGGGCCGAACCCCTCCGGCGCTCACCTCGTTCTGCTGCGGCCCGGCCGAGCCCCGCGGGGACGGAGCAGCGGCCGGGCCGGGGGAGCCGCCGGCTCCCGCTCCAATCTCCGCCATGGCGCTTTCCCGCCGCTTTCCTGCCCTCAGAGCCTCGCTCATGCGCGGAGCGCGCTGCGGCTTCGGCGCCATCACAGCGCAGGCGCGGGGCGGCTCTGCCCTCACAGCGGTTCCCGCCCCTCACGATGCTCCTTGTTGTAAGCGAAAAACGCGTTTAGCTGTTTTGGTAAAATTTGAAAGATTTAATAAAAAGACAATAGGAGACACACATAAAGCGAAGGGTTAAAACGGCCGGGTGTTTGGTAAGCTGCCAAGAGCACACCGTTGCTTCGGGAACGCTTCTTTAAATACACATTAACTTGTTGAATATTCATGGTCTCTCATGTTTAATAAAAAGTTGTGGGAACTGTTTAGCATGGCCACTCCTTGGGTCCGCCTTTTTAGAGCGTGTTTCGTGGCTTGTGGTTTTAATCCTCTTCTTATCTTTTAATTTGGGTGGGGGTCCCGGCCTTTTGCAGTCGGCGAGTGTTGATAGTTGTGTTAGCTGTAGGGTTTTTATTACACATTTTCGGGCTGTTTAAGCATATATTATTTCACAAAAACTTATTTTGAACTTCCGCTATTAGAAGAAAGGAAAAGAAAAAAGTTTATATTCATACAGAAAAGCTATTTTAATATTATACATATAGCATTTATCTTAATAGTTGCAAAAAGCCAACAACGTGTTATGCACTTACTGTGTTATAAGTGCATGACATATTACTGGCTTTTTGCAACTATTGGGATAAATGCTACATGTATAATGTTAAAATAGCTTTTTTATATGAATATAAGTTTTTTTTTCTAATAGCAAAAGTTAAACATAAGGTTTTTAAAAATAATATATGCTTAAACTACACGCTTAGTTAAAAAAACAGCCCATAAACGTGTAATAAAAACCTTACCGCTAACACAACAATTATCAACACTCACCGGCTGCAAAAAGCCCAAACCACCACCCAAATTAAAAAGTAATAAAAAAAAATTAAAACCACAAGCTACAAAACACACATGCTCTAAAAAGGCAGACCCAAGGAGCGGCCATGCTAAACAGTTCCCCAGAAAAATTTGACTACACATAAAAAACTACAAATATGCAACAAGTTAATATGTTGTAAAACATATTTTAAAAAGCATTCCCTCATGCTCTTGGCAGCTTGCCCTCACCCTCTTCCCACCTTTTGTGTCCCTCACGTCGTTCCCGTTATGTCTCAGTACCTTCCCCTCACACCATTTGTGCACTTTTGCTGCCCCTCACGTTCTTCCCGCCCTTTTCCCACCCCTCATGATTTTCCTGCCCTTTTTCCCATCCTCATGATTTTCCTGCCCTTTTCCCACCCCTCATGATCTTCCCGCCCTTTTCTCACCCCTCATGATCTTCCCTCCATTTTCTCACCCCTCACGATCTTCCCTCCATTTTCCCACCCCTCATGATCTTCCCTCCATTTTCCCACCCCCTCACAAACCTCCCGCTGAGCCCAAACCTGAGAGAAAAAAAAATCAGAATAAAGTGTGAATAAAAATTTAAGAAAAAAAAAAAAAAGGCTTTGGAAGTTTATTTTCTTTGATAAAATCTCAACTGAAAGGGGCGGACTCTGTGAGCAGAATGGCACAAATCCCCATGGGGAAATTCGGCGTTTTGGCGGTTCTGTGGAAAATTTGGGGTTTACCTTTTAGATTTTTTTTTTCACTTTTTCATCAGAAAAAGCAAAGCTGTGGAATTTTCCGATGCGAAATCCCTTGGAATGACACCAGTGCAAGGTCCGACCTGCGAGCGGCGCCCAGCGAGAAGTTTGGTAAAGCAACATTCCCGTTAATTAACTAAATTAGTTAAGAAAGAGCTGAATTCCCTATACAAAATTACAATACAGAGAACAAACCATTACAGTATTGGGGATTTTTAACTGGAACTATTCACCTAGAACAGAAATCCCAGCGTAAAAAACCAGACAGAAACGAAAATAAATCCATTTTCTTCCGCTGTAAAACTGGAGATAAATGCCAAGACTTTTCCTTTTCTTCTTCAGGTTTTTAGTGTAAAATCCGTGGGGTTTTTCCCTTAAAAAAACGGAATTTGCTGAGGCGAAATGAAGTTTATTATAAATAATTTCAGGTCCCGGCGGGGCGATGAGAGGTAGAGGTGTCGCTGCCATCACAATCTATTGGCTTCTTCTGAGGTAATTAATTAACTGTGAGTCAATAATTGATTAATTAATGATAATTGACCTCTCTCCTCTCAAAACATCTTTAATTGGAGGCGTCGGAGTTGACGCTGCCCGGGTCTCCGGCGGGGGAGGTGATGGATGAGGGGGTGGCGGCGTCCTGCCAGCTGCCATTGGCCTGTGGGGACATTAAAATGCAATTAATTAACATTTCATTAATTAAAACTGCAAGAAATTACATGCTAATTAAGTGTTATTATTCAATATTATTGTTATTAAATAATAATCACGTGTTTGGAATGATGGTGGTTTTAAAAGGAAGTAGAACAGTCTGTGGTTATCCCCATAAAAACCTTTTTCTCTATTTGTATATTTATAATTTAATAGAAATACAAAGGAAATACAATTTCTATAAATATAAGTAATATAATGTAATTATAGATACAAATATAAGTATAAATATAGACGTATTATATTTATATTACGTGTATTTTACACGTTATCTATGTTATATATATTCTATATATAAACACATACAACAAATATATATAGTATATGTAATATAATTCATAACATATAATACACATTTTATATACTAAATTAATATACTATAAATCTGCACACTTATTTGATGTATATTATTAATGTATAACATAAAACATTATTAAGCATATTTTTGTAATTTACACATTTCAATCTAAATTTCTATATTTTATTTAATGCATTTAATGTATATTAGTTATTTAGAACATAAAATATATTTTTAAAAATACTTAAAATATTGAATACTTTAAACATTTGAAAGTAAATTGATTAAATTCCATTTTTCCAGCTTTTTCCCCATCCCAACTTTGGCGATATTGGGGAAAATTAAAAAAAAAATTAAAAAAATAAAAATTGAAATAAAAATGGAAATAAATGTGAAAAATAACATTATTTTAGGAAAGAAATGCCAACTCACATCGAGGCGCTGCGTGGAGTACAAAGGGTTCCCCACAAGGGGGTGCAGGACGTGGTGCAGGGAATCCATCTGAAAACCACAAAAAAACGAGGAAAAAAGATAGGAAAAAGGTTAAAAAATTTATGAAATGGAAATTTTTCAGTCAGAGTTTCCACAGGAATAAATAATTGAAGGAACTGAAATTTATTAAAAATTGATATATTTATTATAATATATACATGTAAAATATATGTAAATTACATGTAAATAATATATAAATAATATATAAATTATATAAAAATTATATATAAAATTATATAAATTTATAAATTTATTATAAAAGTTTCAGTGGGAATTTCAAGTAAGAGCAGTGAATTTATGGATTTAAGAATAAGAATTTCAATAGGAATTTTGGTGGGAATTTAAATGCAAATTTCAGTGAGAATTTTTGAATTTTAGTGGGAATTTCAGGTAAAATTTTAAAGATAATTTCAGTGGGAATTTCACTGAGAATTTTGCAGATAATTTTAGAAGTCTACTGAGAATTTCAGAATTTCACTCAGAATTTCAGTGAGAATTTTTGGAATTTCAACTGGAATTCCACTAAGAATTTATTTAAGAATTTAATCTCTAATTCCAACAGGAATTTCAGCAAGAATTTCAGATTTTCAGTGGAAATTTCAGTGAGAATTTTTGAATTTCAACTGGAATTCCATTAAAAATTAAAGAATTTATTTTATAATTTCACCCCGAATTCCAACAGGAATTTCAGCAAGAATTTCAGATTTTCAGTGGGAATTTCAGTGAGAATTTTAGAATTTTAGTTGGAATTTCACAAAGAATTTGAGAATTTAATGAAGAATTTAATTCCTAATTCCAACAGGAATTTCAGAGAGAATTTCAGCTTTTCAGTAAAACCAGAAATTTAAACAATAACAAAATTTTAATTAGCCATTAAAATTGAAATAAGCATCAGAATGAATGAATTCTTTTGGACTTCAGGGCAGAAATTTGGGATTTTTTTCCCATTTTTTCTGCTTTTTCTCACTGACCTGAACGTTGGGAGGGCTCTGGTAGGAAGTCAAGGACTGCAGGTTGAGGAAGGAATCCCCTGAATTCGTCATCTTAAAAGACCCAGAGGAAACTGGAAAAAAAAATTAAAATAACCTCAAAAAATTAAATTTAAAAAAGGAATTTTTAGGAGTAATAAACCCACCCAAAATGGTTCTTCAAGTGAGATAAAAATGGAATAAAAAGGGGAATAAAATTGGAATAAAAGGAAATAAAATGGATTTTAAAAGGAAGTAAAACAGAATGAAAGAGAGAATAAAAGGAAATAAAATGGATTTTTTAAAGGGAATAAAGGGGAATAAAAAAGAGACTAAAAGAAAATAAAATGGATTTTAAAAGGAATAAAACAGAATAAAAAAGGGAATAAAAGGAAATAAATGGAAATTGATATAAATGGAAATGAAAACAAATAAATGGAAATAAATGGAACTAAAAGGACCTCAAAAAGGAAATGAAAGGAAATAAAATAATTGGAAATAAAATGAAATATAAAGGAAATAAAGGGAAATAAACAAAAATTAAATGAATGAAAATAAAAAAACATTCAAAGGAAATCAAAGAAATAAAAATGAAATAAACCAAATGAAATAAATGGAAATGAAAGGACACTCCAAGAAAATTAAAGGAAATAAAAATGAAATAAAATAAATGAAGAAACGAAAATGAAATGACATTCAAAGGAAATTAAAGGAAATAAAAATTAATTTAATAAATTAAATCAGTGGAAATGAAAGGACATTCAAAGGAAATTAAATTGAAATAAAAATGAAATAAACCAAAATGAAATAAATGAAAATGAAAGGACACTCAAAGGAAATTAAAGAAATAAAAATTAAATAAATTAAATTAAATAAATAAAAATTAAATAAATTAAATTAAATAAATGAAAATGAAAGGACACTCAAAGGCAATTAAAGGAAACAAAAATGAAATGAAATAAATGAAATAAGTGAAAATTAAAGGACACTCAAAGGAAATAAAATGAAATAAGCCAAAATTAAAAAATGTTTTAAAAATTAAAGAAATAAAAATGAAATCAATCAAAATTAAATAAGTGAAAATGAAAGAACACTCAAAGGAAATTAAAGAAATAAAAATGAAATAAAATACATGAAATAAATGAAAATGAAAGGGTGCTCAAATTAAATTAAAGAAATAAAAATTAAATAAACCCAAATGAAATAAATGAAAATAAAGGACATTCAAAGGAAATTAAAGAAATAAAACAAATGAAAATAAAAAACACATTCAAAGGAAATTAAAGAGATAAAATTAAATAAAATTAATGAAATCAATGGAAATGAAAGGACACTCAAAGGAAATTAAAGGAAATAAAAATGAAAGAAAATAAATGAAAGAAATGAAAAATGAAATGACATTCAAAGGAAATTAACGGAAATAAATGAAAATTAAAAACATTCAAAGGAAATTAAAGAAATAAAAACGAAAGAAATTAATTAAATTAATGAAAATGAAAGGATACTCAAAGGAAATTAAAGGAAATAAAAATGAAATAAAATAAATGAAAATAAAAGGACACTCAAAGGAAATTAAATTGAAATAAATAAAGGAAATCAACGGAAATGAAAGGACACTCAAAGGAAATTAAATTGAAATAAAATAAAGGAAATCAATGGAAATGAAAGGACACTCAAAGGAAATTAAATTGAAATAAAATAAAGGAAATCAATGGAAATGAAAGGACACTCAAAGGAAATTAAAGGCAATAAAAATTAAATAAAATAAACAAAATAAATGAAAATAAAAGGACACTGAAAGAAAATTAAAGGTAATAAATTGAAATAAATAAATGAAATTACACAGAAATAAACAGAAAAAAAAGGAAATCACAGGTGTTAATTCCCCCTGGGTTCATTGGGATTGGCTGACCGGAAGTGGGCGTGCCGGGGCGGAGCCGTGCTGATTTCCCGCGGTGGGCCGCGGCGTCGGCGGCGCTCCTGGCGGCGTAGATGTTCGCCTCCTCCTGGAACTTGCCCATGTTCTTCTTGTAGCGGATCCGCTTGTTCCCAAACCAGTTGGAAACCTGGGAAAAGCCAAAAATAAAGGAAAAATCCAGTCAGGATGGGATTTTATATAAAATTTGGAGGTTTTGGGGGGTTAAAATGGGGTGTTTTCGACAAAATTTGGAATTTTTTGGGGTTAAAATGAACTGTTTTCTACAAAATTTGGAATATTTTGGGTTTAAAATGAGCATTTTCCACAAAATTTGGAATATTTTGGGTTAAAATGAGATGTTTTCCACAATATTTGGAATTTTCTTGGGTTAAAATGAGTTTTTTTTCCCAAAATATTTGGATTTTCATGGGTTAAAATGAGATGTTTTCAACAAAATTGGAGGTTTTTTGGGTTAAAATGAGCTGTTTTCTACAAAATTTGGACTATTTTGGGTTAAAATGAGCATTTTCCACAAAATTTGGATTTTCTTGGGTTAAAATGAGATGTTTTCCACAATATTTTGAATTTTTCTTGGGTTAAAATGAGCTGTTTTCAACAAAATTTGGAATTTTTTTGGGTAAAACGAGTTTTTTTTCCCAAAATATTTGGATTTTCTTGGGTTAAAATGAGATGTTTTCTATAAAATTGGAGGTTTTTTGGGTTGAAACGAGCTGTTTTCTACAAAATTTAGAATTTGGAGGTTAAAAATGAGCTGTTTTCTCACAAAAATTGAAAAATTTTGGGTTAAAACCAGGCTTTGTTCCAAAATATTTGGATTTTCTTGGGTTAAAATGAGATGTTTTCCACAATATTTGGAATATTTTTTGGGTTAAAATGAGCTGTTTTCTACAAAATTTTGGAATTTTTGGGGTTAAAATGAGGTGTTTTCAACAAAATTTGGAATTTTGGGGTCAAAACAAGCTTTTTTCCCAAAATATTTGGATTTTCTTGGGTTAAAATGAGATGTTTTCAACAAAACTTGGAATTTTTTGGGGTTAAAGCGAGCTTTTTTCCCCAAATATTTGGAATATTTGGGTTAAAATGAGATGTTTTCTACAAATTCCACAGAGAATTTCTGGTAGAAATTTCCAAATTTCATTGAGAAATTTCCAAATTTCACTGAAAATTTTAGAATTTCACTGATAATATCTCCAGAAATTTCCAAATTTCACCGATAATTTTAAAATTCCACTGATAATTTCTCCAGAAATTTCCAAATTTCACCGATAATTTTAAAATTCCGCTGATAATTTCTCCAGAAATTTCCAAACTTCATTGAGAATTTCCAAATTTCACTGAAAATTTTAGAATTTCACTGATAATATCTCCAGAAATTTCCAAATTTCACACGATAATTTTAAAATTCCGCTGATAATTTCTCTCCAAAAATGTCCAAATTTCACTGATAATTTAAAAATTCTGCTGATAATTTCTCCAGAAATTTCCAAATTTCACTGAAAATTTTAGAATTTCACTGATAATTTCTCCAGAAATTTCCAAATTTAACTGATAATTTTAAAATTCCACTGAGAATGTCTGTCAAAATTTCCAAATTTCATTGAGAATTTCCAAATTTCACTGAAAATTTTCGGATTTCACTGATAATATCTCCAGAAATTTCCAAATTTCACCGATAATTTTAAAAATTCCACTGAGAATTTCTCCAGAAATTTCCAAATTTCACTGAGAATTTCCAAATTTCACTGAAAATTTTAGAATTCCATTGAAAATATCTCCAGAAATTTCCAAATTTCACCGATAATTTAAAAATTCTGCTGATAATTTCTCCAGAAATTTCCAAATTTCACTGATAATTTAAAAAATTCCACTGATAATTTCTCCAGAAATTTCCAAATTTCACCGATAATTTTAGGAATTTCACTAAAAATATCTCCAGAAATTTCCAAATTTCACTGATAATTTTAGAATTCCACTGATAATTTTCTCCAGAAATTTCCAGATTTCATTGAGAATTTCACTGAAAATATCTCCAGAAATTTCCAAATTTAACTGATAATTTTAAAATTCCACTGATAATTTCTGTCAAAAATTCCAAATTTCATTGAGAATTTCCAAAGTTCACTGAAAATTTTAGAATTTCACTGAAAATATCTCCAGAAATTTCCAAATTTCACCGATAATTTAAAAATTCCGCTGATAATTTCTCCAAAAATTTCCAAATTTCACTGAAAATTTTAGAATTTCACTAAAAATATCTCCAGAAATTTCAAATTTCACCGATAATTTTAGAATTCCACTGATAATTTCTCCAAAAATTTCCAAATTTCACCGATAATTCCAGTACCAATCCCTCCAATTCCAGAAATACAAAAAATACCAAAAATTACTGCTAAAATTCAAAATTTTTTTTTTTAATCCAGTTTTTTTTCTTTGAAGGGGACAAAAATTTGCCCAAAACTTGGGGAATTTGCCCCACCTGGGACACGGTGATGCCGCCTTTCTTGGCGAGCTCCTCTTTGGCCTCTTCGCTGGGGTAGGGGTTGCTCAGGTGGGAATAAAAATATTCATTCAGCACCTCGGTGGCCTGCTTGCTGAAATTGCGCCGTTTCCGCCTAAAAACGGGGAAAAAATCAAATTATTTGGGGTTAAAATATTAATGTACTAAAATATATTAAATATATAAATTAATATTGAAAATACTAATTTTTAAATGGTGTTGTTATGCCTAAAAATGGAAAAAAAAAATCAAATTATTAGGGGTTAAAATATTAAAAACTAATGTATTAATACTTATTAAATATATTAATATTATACAAAATACTATTTTTAAATGGTGTTGTTACACCTAAAAATGGTCCAAAAATCAAATTATTTGGGGTTAAAATATTAATGTATTGAAACATATTAAATATAAAAATTAATATTGAAAATACTAATTTTTAAATGGTGTTGTTACACCTAAAAACGGGGAAAAAAATCAAATTATTTGGGGTTAAAATATTAAATATTAATGTATTAACATTTACTAAATATATTAATATTATACAAAATAGTAATTTTTATATTGTGTTGTTACACCTAAAAATGGTCAAAAAATCAATTATTTGGGGTTAAAATATTAAATATAAATGTATTAAAATAGATTAAATATATTAATCAATGTTATATAAAACATTGATTTTAAATGGTGTTGCTGCGCCTAAAAATGGAGAAAAAATAAAATTATTTTGAGTTAAAATATTAATTGTTAATGTATTAAAATATATTAATATATTAATTAATATTATGTAAAATAGTCATTTTTAAATTGTGATGTTACACCTAAAAATGGAGGAAAAAGCAAATTATTTGGGGTTAAAAATATTAAAAACTAATGTATTAACATATATTAAATATATTAAATAATATTAGATAAAATAGTAATTTTAAAATTGTGTTGTTACACCTAAATATGGGGGAAAAAGCAAATTATTTGGGGGTTAAAATATTAATGTATTAAAATATATTAAATATAAAAATTAATATTAAAAATACTAATTTTTAATGGTGTTGTTACACCTAAAAATGGGGGGGGAAATCAAATTATTTAGGGTGAAAATATTAAATATTATCACCTAAAAATATAGTTAATATATTAAATAAATACTATGTAAAATAGTAATTTTTAAATTGTGTTGTTACAACCTAAAAATGGTCAAAAAATCAAATTATTTGGGGTTAAAATATTAAATATTAACGTATTAAAATATATTAAAATATATTAAATAATACTAGACAAAATAGTAATTTTAAAATTGTGTTGTTATGCCTAAAAATGGGGGAAAAAGCAAATTATTTAGGGTTAAAATATTAAATATTAACACATCAAAATACAGTAAATATATTAATTAATATTATGTAAAAGTAATTTTAAAATGGTGTTGTTACACCTAAAAATAGGGGAAAAATAAAATTATTTGGGGTTAAAATATTAAATATAAATGTATTAAAATATATTAAATATATTAATCAATGTTATATAAAATATTGATTTTTAAATGGTGTTGGTGCGCCTAAAAATGGAGAAAAAATAAAATTATTTTGAGTTGAAATATTAATTGTTAATGTATTAAAATATATTAAATATATTAATTAATATTATGTAAAATAGTCATTTTTAAATTGTGATGTTTACACCTAAAAATGGGGAAAAATCGAATATTAGGGTTAAAATATTAAATATTAATGTATTAACATATATTAAATATATTAATATTAGATTAAAATAGTAATTTTTAAATTGTGTTGTTACACCTAAATATGGGGGAAAAAGCAAATTATTTGGGGTTAAAAATATTAATGTATTAAAATATATTAAATATATAAATTAATAGTAAAAATACTAATTTTTAAATGGTGTTGTTACACCTAAAATAGGGGAAAAATCAAATTATTTGGGGTTAAAAATATTAATATAAATGTATTAAAATATATTAAATATATTAATCAATGTTATATAAAACATTGATTTTTAAATGGTGTTGGTGCGCCTAAAAATGGAGAAAAAATAAAATTATTTTGAGTTGAAATATTAATTCTTAATGTATTAAAATATATTAAATATATTAAATAATATTAGATAAAATAGTAATTTTAAAATTGTGTTGTTATGCCTAAAAATGGGGGGAAACCAAATTATTTAGGATTCAGTGGGGTTATAATATTTAATATTAACATTATGTATACATAATTTATATATTTTTATACCTATAAAGTATGTATAACATATACTAATATTTTAAATTATATTTTACATTTTATTTTTATTAATATTTTTCTATCAGAACCCACGTTTCCACACCAAAAATAAGGGTATTTTCCCACCAAAAAACCACACATTCCAACCAAAATATCAGAATTTTTCACAAAAAATCCGTATTTTTCACCAAAATATCAATATTTTTCACCAAAAATCTGTATTTTTTCCCCAAATTGGCTCATGTGGTGTCAAGGAACCTGGACCTGAGGATCAGAGCTTGGGCTCTGGTTGAGCTGAACTTACCGTGGATGATGCCCACCCAAAAATATCCGTATTTTTCACCAAAAATCCATATTTTCACCAAAAATATCAATATTTTTCACCAAAAATCCGTATTTTTTTCCCAAGATTTGCTCACCTGAAAACAAAAACCTGGACCTGAGGATCAGAGCTCGGGCTCTGCTTGAGCTGAAACTTACCGTGGATGACGCCCACCCAAAATATCCGTATTTTCCACAAAAAATCAATATTTTTCCACCAAAAAATATCAATTTTTCACCAAAAATCTGTATTTTTTCCCAAAATTGGCTCATGTGGTGTCAAGGAACCTGGAGCTGAGGATCAGAGCTCGGGCTCTGCTTGAGCTGAACTTACCATGCATGACGCCCAACGAAAAATATCCGTATTCTTCATTAAAAATTCATATTTTTCACCAAAAATCCATTTTTTTACCCAAATTGGCTCACCTGGCATCGAGGAACCTGGACCTGAGGATCACAACAGGTTTGCAGGTCTTTACTTGAGTTAAACTCAGAATGGATGACACCCATCCAAAATATCCGTATTTTCCACCAAAAAATCCATATTTTTCACCAAAAATATCCATATTTTTCACCAAAATCCATATTTTTTCCCAAGATTTGCTCACTTGAAAACAAAACCTGGGGCTGAGGATCAGAGCTCGGGCTCTGCTTGAGCTGAACTTGGAATGGATGACGCCCACCCAAAAATATCCATATTTTCCACCAAAAATCCATTTTTCACCAAAATATCAATATTTTTCACCAAAAATCCATATTTTTTCCCCAGATTGGCTCACCTGTTGTTGAGGAACCTGGATCTGAGGATCACAACGGCCTCGCAGTCTCTGCTTGAATTAAACTTAGAATGGAGGACGTCCACCCAAAAATGTCCATATTTTCCACAAAAAATCCGCATTTTTCACCAAAATATCAATATTTTCACCAAAAATCTGTATTTTTTCCCAAAATTGGCTCATGTGGTGTCAAGGAACCTGGACCTGAGGATCAGAACTTGGGCTCTGCTTGAGCTGAACTTAGAATGGATGACGCCACCCAAAATATCCGTATTTTCCACCAAAAATCTGTATTTTCACCAAAAATATCCATATTTTCCACCAAAAATTTGTATTTTTTCCCAAAATTTGCTCACCTGAAAACAAAAACCTGGACCTGAGGATCAGAGCTCGGGCTCTGCTTGAGTTGAGCTTAGAATGGATGACGCCCACCAAAAATATCCGTATTTTCACAAAAATATCCGTATTTTCCACAAAATATCTCTATTATTCACCAAAAATATCAATATTTCATCAAAAATCTGTATTTTTTCCCAAATTGGCTCACACCTGGTGTTGAGGAACTGGACCTGAGGATCAGAGCTTGGGCTCTGCTTGAGCTGAACTTACCGTGGATGACGCCCACCAAAAAAAATCCGTATTTTTCACAAAAAAATCCGTATTTTTCACAGAAAATCATATTTTTCACCAAAAATCTGGGTTTTTTCCCCAAATTCCTCACCTGGCATCGAGGAAACCTGGACCTGAGGATCATGACGGCCTCGCAGGTGCTCTGCTTGAGCTGCACCTGGATGGAGCTGAACTTGGATGTGTCATCCAACAACCATGGATGACGCCCACCCCACAATATCCATATTTTTCACCAAAATCCATATTTTTCACCAAAAATATCAATATTTTTCACCAAAAATCCATATTTTTTCCCAAGATTTGCTCACCTGAAAACAAAAACCTGGAGCTGAGGATCAGAGCTCGGGCTCTGCTTGAGCTGAACTTACCGTGGATGACGCTCACCCAAAATATCCGTATTTTTCCACCAAAAATCCGTATTTTTCACAAAATACCTCTATTATTCACCAAAAATATCAATATTTTTCACCAAAAATCTGTATTTTTCCCAAAATTGGCTCATGTGGTGTCAAGGAACCTGGAGCTGAGGATCAGAGCTTGGGCTCTGCTTGAGCTGAACTTACCATGGATGACGCCCCGAAAAATATCCGTATTCTTCATTAAAAATTCATATTTTTCACCAAAAATCCATTTTTTTTACCCAAATTGCTCACCTGGCATCGAGGAACCTGAACCTGAGGATCACAACGGCCTTGCAGGTCTCTGCTTGAATTAAACTTAGAATGGATGACGGCCAATGAAAAATATCCGTATTTTTCACCAAAAATCCATATTTTTACCAAAAATCCATTTTTTTCTCAAGATTTGCTCACCTGAAAACAAAAAACCTGGAGCTGAGGATCAGAGCTTGGGCTCTGCTTGAGCTGAACTTACATGGATGACGCCCACCAAAAAAATCCGTATTTTCACAAATATCATATTTTCCACAAAATATCTCTATTTTTCACCAAAAATATCAATATTTTTCACCAAAAATCTGTATTTTTTCCCAAAATGGCTCATGTGGTGTCAAGGAACCTGGAGCTGAGGATCAGAGCTGGGCTCTGCTTGAGATGAACTTAGAATGGATGACACCCACCCAAAAATATCAATATTTTCCACCAAAAATCCATATTTTCACCAAAAAATCCATATTTTCCACCAAAAATCCATTTTTTTTCGCCAAATTGGTCACTGGCATTGAGGAACCTGGACCTGAGGATCACAACGGCCATCGCAGGTCTCTGCTTGAATTAAACTTAGAATGGATGATGCCCACCCAAAATATCCGTATTTTTCACCAAAATATCAATATTTTCATCAAAAATCTGTATTTTTCCCAAAATTGGCTCATGTGTGTCAAGGAACCTGGAGCTGAGGATCAGAGCTTGGGCTCTGCTTGAGCTGAACTTACCGTGGATGACGCCCAACGAAAAATATCCGTATTTTTCACCAAAAATCCATATTTTTCACAAAAATATCAATATTTTCATCAAAAATCACATATTTTTTCCCAAGATTTGCTCACCTGAAAATAAAAACCTGGAGCTGAGGATCAGAGCTCGGGCTCTGCTTGAGCTGAACTTAAAATGGATGACACCCACCCAAAAATATCAATATTTTTCACCAAAAATCCATATTTTTCCCCAAATTGGCTCACCTGGAATCGAGGAACCTGGACCTGAGGATCACAACGGCCTTGCATGTCTCTGCTTGAGTTAAACTTTGAAATGGATGACGCTCAACGAAAAATATCCGTATTTTCCACCAAAAATCTGTATTTTTCACCAAAATATCATATTTTTCACCAAAAATCCACATTTTTTCCCCAAATGGTTCACCTGTGTTGAGGAACCTGGACCTGAGGATCACGACGGCCTCGCATGTCTCTGCTTGAATTAACTTAGAATGGATGACGCCCAGCGAAAAATATCCGTATTTTCACCAAAAATCCATATTTTTCACCAAAAATAAATATTTTTCACAAATATCCATATTTCCACAAAAATATCAATTTCATCAAAAATCCGTATTTTTTCCCAAAATTGGCTCATGTGGTGTCAAGGAACCTGAACTGAGGATCAGAGCTCGGGCTCTGCTTGAGCTGAACTTACCGTGGATGACGCCCAACGAAAAAATATCCGTATTCTTCATTAAAAATTCATATTTTTTACCAAAAACCCGTTTTTTTTCCCCAGATTCCCTCACCTGGCATCGAGGAACCGGACCTGAGGATCATGACGGCCTCGCAGGTGCTCTGCTTGAGCTGCACCTGGATGGAGCTGAATTGGATGTGTCATCCAACCCATGGATGACGCCCACCCAACAATATCCATATTTTTCACCAAAAATCCATATTTTTCACCAAAAATATCCATATTTTCCACCAAAAATTAATATTTTCCATCAAAAAATCAATATTTTCCACCAAAAATCCATATTTTTTCCCCAAATTGGTCACCTGGTGTTGAGGAACCTGGACCTGAGGATCACAACGGCCTCGCAGATCTCTGCTTGAGTTAAACTTAGAATGGATGACGCCCAACGAAATATCCATATTTTTCACCAAAATATCAATATTTTTCACCAAAAATCTGTATTTTTTCCCAAAATTGGATCATGTGGTGTCAAGGAAACCTGGAGCTGAGGATCAGATCTCGGGCTCTGCTTGAGCTGAACTTACATGGATGATGCCCACCCAAATATCCGTATTTTCCACCAAAATCCATATTTTTCACCAAAATATCAGTATTTTTTACTAAAATCCATATTTTTTCCCCAGATTGGCTCACCTGGTGTTGAGGAACCTGGACCTGAAGATCACAACGGCCTCGCAGGTCTCTGCTTGAGTTAAACTTAGAATGGATGATGCCCACGAAAAATATCTGTATTTTTCACCAAAAATCCATATTTTTCACAAAAATATCAATATTTTTCACCAAAAATCTGTATTTTTTCCCAAAAATTGGCTCATGTGGTGTCAAGGAACCTGGACCTGAGGATCAGAGCTCGGGCTCTGCTTGAGATGAACTTACCATGGATGACGCCCACCAAAAAAAAATCTGTATTTTTCACAAAAAATCAATATTTTTCACCAAAATATCAATACTTTCATCAAAAAATCTGTATTTTTCACCAAAATTGGCTCATGTGGTGTCAAGGAACCTGGAGCTGAGGATCAGAGCTTGGGCTCTGCTTGAGCTGAACTTACCGTGGACGACGCTCACCAAAAAAAAATCCATATTTTCCACCAAAAATCCGTATTTTTTCACCAAAAATATCCATATTTTCCACCAAAAATCCATATTTTTTCCCAAGATTTGCTCACCTGAAACAAAAACCTGGAGCTGAAGATCAGAGCTCGGGCTCTGTTTGAGCTGAACTTACCATGGATGACGCCCACCAAAAAAAATCCGTATTTTTCACAAAATATTGATATTTTCCACAAAAACATCTCTGTTATTCACCAAAAATATCAATATTTTTCATCAAAAATCTGTATTTTTTCCCAAAATTGGCTCATGTGGTGTCAAGGAACCTGGAGCTGAGGATCAGAGCTCGGGCTCTGCTTGAGCTGAACTTACCATGCATGACGCCCAATGAAAAATATCCGTATTTTCACAAAAAATATCCATATTTTTCACCAAAAGTATCAATATTTTTTACCCAAAAATTTGTATTTTTTCCCCAAATTGGCTCACCTGAAACAAAAACCTGGACTTGAGGATCAGAGCTCGGGCTCTTCTTGAGCTGAACTTACCGTGGATGACGCCCACCAAAAAAAAATCCGTATTTTTCACAAAAATATCCATATTTTTCCACAAAATATCTCTATTATTCACCAAAAATATCAATATTTTTCACCAAAATCTGTATTTTTTCCCAAAATTGGCTCATGTGGTGTCAAGGAACCTGGAGCTGAGGATCAGAGCTTGGGCTCTGCTTGAGCTGAACTTACCATAGATGACGCCTACCAAAAAAATCCGTATTTTTCACAAAAAATCCGTATTTTTCACAGAAAAACAATATTTTTCACCAAAAATCTGGGTTTTTTTCCCCAGATTCCCTCACCTGGCATCGAGGAACCTGGACCTGAGGATCATGACGGCCTCGCAGGTGCTCTGCTTGAGCTGCACCTGGATGGAGCTGAACTTGGATGTGTCATCCAACAACCATGGATGACGCCCACCCAACAATATCCATATTTTTCACCAAAAATCCATATTTTTCACCAAAAATATCAATATTTTTCACCAAAAATCCATATTTTTTCCCAAGATTTGCTCACCTGAAAACAAAAACCTGGACCTGAGGATCAGAGCTCAGGCTCTGCTTGAGCTGAACTTAGAATGGATGACGCCCACCCAAAATATCCGTATTTTTCCACCAAAATCTGTATTTTTCACCAAAAATCTGTTTTTTTTTCCCCAAATTCCCTCACCTGGCATCGAGGAACCTGGACCTGAGGATCATGACGGCCTCGCAGGTGCTCTGCTTGAGCTGCACCTGGATGGAGCTGAACTTGCCGTGGATGACGCCCACCATGCGCTCGATCTCCTTGGGCGCGATCGGCCGCGTGCGGCTCTGCTCCCGCAGCAGGTTCAGCACGTGCGTGGTGAACTCGCTGCACGCCTGGGGAGCCCCAAAAAAACGGGATTTTAGGGGGGGGAAAATGGGGTGGAAAAGGGTTTTTTGGGGTGGTGGGGGAAAAAAATGGCTCGAAAATGGGATTGGAAAGGGAAAAATTGGCGGCAAAAATGGGATTGTAGACTTAAAATGAGGGGGAAAGTTTGAATTGCCTTTGGGTTTTTTAAAATTTAATTCATTTTTTTAGAATTTATTTGATTTTTTAAAATTTCCTTTGATTTTTTTTCTGTAATTCCCTTGTTGTTTTCCTTTAAAGCCTTTTGTTTTTTTTTTTATTGTCCATTTATATTTTCTTTAATTTCTGTGGATTTTTCCCTCAAATTCCCTTAAATTTTTTCCTTTAATTCCCTTGGATTTTTCCAGCACTGCCCTTTGATTTTTTAATTTAATGTCCATTTATATTTTTTTTAATTTCTGTGGATTTTTCCTCAAATTCCTTTTGATTTTCCTCAAATTCCCATAAATTTTTTCCTTCAATTCCCTTGGATTTTTTCCATTAGTGCCTTTTGATTTTTTTTCTTTCATGTCCCTTGATATTCTCTTTAGTTTTCTTTAGATTTTCTTTAATTTCTGTGAATGTTTCCTTAAATTCTCTTTGATTTATTAAAATTTATTTTGATTTCTAAGATTTTTTCTTAAAAACTTCTTTCAAGAAATTTTTCTTATGATTTCCTTCGGTTTTTTTCTCAATTTCTTTGATTTTTTCCTTGAATTTATTTTGATTTTTCCTTTAATTTCCTTTAATTTTTTCCCTTAATTCCCTTTAACTTTTCCTTAAATTCCCTTGGATTTTTCCTTTAATTTCCTGCCATTTTTTCCTTCATTCCCTTTAACTTTTCCTTTAATTCCCTTGAACTTTTCCTTTAAATCCCTTTAATTTTTCCTTTGATCCCCTTGAACTTTTCCTTTAAATTCCTTTAATTTTCCTTTGATCCCCTTGAATTTTCCTTAAATTCCCACAGATTTTTCCATTAATTTCCTGCCATTTTTTTCCTTAAATTCCCTTTATTTTTCCCTTAACTTCCCACGGATTTTTCCTTTAATCCCCTTTAATTTTTCCTTTAATTCCCTTTAATTTTTTTCCTTAAATCCTTTTAATTTTTTTCTCGAATCCCCTTCTTTTTCCCTTTATTTTTTTCCTTAATCCCTTTCTTTTTCCTTTTAAATTTTTTCCTCAAATCCCCTTCTTTTTCCCTTTATTTTTTTTCTAATCCCCATTTTTTCCCTTTATTTTTTTTCCTCTTTTCTTTTCTTTTCCCTTTATTTTTTTAAAATTCCCTTCAATTTTTCCCTTTAACCCCTTTAATTCTCCCCTCAATTCCCCTCCAACAAACCCCAAAATTCCCACCAAAACACCCCAAAAAAATCCCCAAATTTTTAATTTTAAATTTTTTTTAGAAAATCACCTGGTCATACTTCTCCAGCTCCGAGTGGAAAATCTGCCGGATCTGCGCCAGCTTGGCTCGGTAATCCGAGTGCTCGATCCCGTGATCGTGGGGACACCCCCCGATTTTTCCAGAATTTTCCACCATTTTCCCGGAAGTTTCCGCCATTTTGCCGGAAGTTTCCGCCATTTTCCCGGAAATTTCTGCCATTTTCCCGGAAATTTCCGCGGGGTTTTCCGGAAGTTTCCCGGATTTGTGGCGGAGCCTGGCGGCGCGGTCGGGGCCGGCCACGCCCTCGGCCAGCAGCATGTTGTCCAGGCGCAGCAGCTGCGCGTCCGGAGGGTCGTTGTCGGGAGGGCTGCGCACGCTGAGGGCTGGGGGAATGAGGGAGAGTCAGGGGAAAATGGGAAAAATGGGGGAAATGGGGGGAAAAAATGGGGGAAAATGGGGGAAAAATGGGGGAAAACGGGAGGGAAATGGGGAAAAATGGGGGGAAATGGGAAAATGGAGGAAAATGGGGATAAACAACAGGAAAAAATAGGGAAAAATGGGGAAAAATGGGGAAAAATGGGGATAAACAACAGGAAAAAATGGGGAAAATGGGGAAAAAAATGGGGGGAAATGGGGGAAAAAATGGGGAAAAATGGGGAAAAATGGGGAAAAATGGGAAAAATGGGGAAAAATATGGGCGGGGAAATGGGGGAAAAAATGGGGAAAAATGGGGAAAAATGGGGGGGAAATGGGGAAAAATGGGGAAAATGGGGATAAACAACAGGAAAAAATGGGGAAAAATGGGGAAAAATGGGGAAAAAATGGGGGGAAATGGGGGAAAGGGGGGGAATGGGCAAAGAAACAGGGAAATGGGGAAAAATGGGGGAAATGGGGGAAAAACTGGGGAAATGGGGGGGAAATGGGGGAAAATGGGGGCAAAAACGGGGGAAAGCAGGAAAAATGGAAAAAAAATGGGGAAAAAATGGGGGGAAATGGGAAAAAATGGGGGAAAAACTAGGGGAAATGGGGGGGAAATGGGGGAAAAATGGCCAAAAATATGGGGAAAAATGGGAAAAAATGGGGAAAAAGGGAAAAAATGGGGCAAAAATGGGGGGAAAATGGGGGAAAACTGGAAAAAACGGGGAAAATGGCAAAAAAAATGGGGAAAATGGGAAAAAATGGGGGAAAACGGGGAAAAAATGGGCAAAAAATGGGGGGAGATGGGGGAAAATGGGGGGAAACGGGGAGAAAATGGGGAAAAATGAGGGGAAACAGGAAAAAAAACAGGAAAATATGGGGGAAAATGGGGAGAAATGGGAAAAAAATGGGGGAAAATGGGCAAAAAAAAACAGGGAAAATGGGGGAAATGGGGGAAAATGGGAAAAAATCCAGGGGGATAATGGGGAAAAAGGGCCAAAAAAAATGGAGAGAAACAGGGAAAAATGGCCAAAAAACCAGGAAAAAATGGGGGAAATGGGGAAAAAATGGGGGAAAACAGTGGAAAAATGGGCAAAAAAAAGGGGAAAAATGGGCAAAAAAATGGAGGGAAACGGGGGACAATGGGGGGAAATAGGAAAAAAACGGGGGAAATGGGGAAAAAACAGGAAAGATGGGGGAAAAATGGGGGGAAAATGGGGAAAAATGGGGGGAAATGGGGAGAAATGGGGGGAAAATGGGAAAAAATGAGAAAAAATGGGGAAAAATGGGAAAAATCCAGGGGGAAATGGGAAAAAATGGGGAAAAAAATGGGGAAAAATGGGGTCAAATAGGGGAAAAATTGGAGAAAACATGAGGGAAACAGGGAGAAAATGGTGAAAACGGGGAAAAAAGAGAAAAACGGGGGGAAAGGGGAAAAAAAGCAGGAGATGATGGGGGAGAATGGAAAAAAAAACAGGAAAAAAAAAGGGGAAAATGGGCAAAAATGGAGAAAAATGGGGAAAAACGGGAAATAACGGGCAAAAACAGGCAAAAAAATGGGAAAAAATTGGGAAGAAATGGGTGGGCAAAAAAAATGGAGGATTTGTTGTTCTGAGAAGGAATTTGGGATTTGTTTCAGGTGGATGTTAAACACTGGTGAGAGAAATGAAAAAAAATGGGAAAAATTAGGAAAACGGGAAAAACAAGGGAAAATGGGCAAAAATTCAAATTTCAGCCTAAAAAATTTCAATAAAAAAAAAATTTAAATGGAGAATCCATGAAGGAAAATTGGGATAAAGTGGAAAGGAGGGGGAAATCTAGGAGAAAAGTGAGATTTGAGGGAAAAATGGGAATAAAAAGGAGAAATCCAGACCTGTTTTTTCCTTGATTTCACAGAGGACACTGAACAGTGCCGGCTTCATCCTGTGGCAGTTCAGGGCGTGTTTCCTGCAATAAAAAAAAGGAAAAATCTGCCCCAAAATCCATGGAAAAAATCCCAAATTTGGGTCACACACTGTTGGAAGAACAGGTGAGTAAGGAAAATCCTGGAAAAAATGGGAAAATCTGGGGGAAAATGGGAATTTGGGGTTTTTTTTGGGGGGTTTAATCTCATTTTTCTCGGAAGGAAAATAGGGTGGAAATGGCCAAAATGCCAAATTTGGGGGAATTTTGGAAAATTTGGGAGCTGGAAGCACCACCAAGAGTTGTTTCTTCCATGGAATTCGATTTTTAAGGGATGTAAAAATTACAAATGGAAATAAAAATAAGGATATGAAAGTTTAGGGAGAAAAAAATCTCATTTTTAAGAGAAAAAAAAATCTCATTTTTGAGGCAAAACATCCCCAAAAAAATCCAGGAATTTCCTCACTTGTGGAACCAACAAATTCCCACCAGAATTTATCTTTTTTTTTTTTTTAAGCTTTCTCTTTTTTTTTCCTGAGACTTTCCCAGATTTTCCCCCCCATTTTTTTCCAGGAATAACAATTTGAATCCAACCAAAACCACAAATTCCATCCTAAAATCCAAAGAATTTCAGCTTTTCTCTCCCAAAATCCAAAAAAATCCAGGGAATTTCAGTTTTTCTGACCCCAAAACCTCTCCCAGGTGAGGCAGAGTTGTGGATTATCCCAAAATAATTCCCAATTTTTCTGCAATTTTGGGGCTAAATTCCACAAAAAATGGGAGAAAATCCACCTCAAAATATCTTTTTTTTTTTCTTATTTTGAACCCTTTTTTACCTCAGAAAAATCAATTTAAAGATGAATTTCCTGGATTTTAAAATATATATATTCCCAAAATTCCCCAGTTTTGGGCCCAAATACCACTAGGAAAAATCCCGTGCAGAATCCCCCTTAAATTCCACTTTTTTGCTGGTTTTTAGCCCTTTTTCCCCCCTCAAAAAATCCATTAAAAAATCAAATTTTAATTTAAATTTTTAATTTAATTTTTAATTTTTAATTATTTAAAATCCCGATTTTCCCGCCCTCAGCCACGCCCCCAAATCCCGGGATTTTCCCCCCTCAGAACCTCGCGGGTTTTTGGCCCCTCAAAAAATTCGGAATTTTGCCCTAAAAAAAAAAAACACAAAAAAACTGCGGGAATTTCTAGCAGGAAAAAGAAAAAAAAAAAAAAAGAAAAAAGAAAAAAAGGGGGAAAAAAAAGAAAAAAACCCGGAGCCGCGGCGGGAGAACAAAGGCCGCTCCGATCCCATTGTCCTCAAAAAAACCGAAAACGTGAGGGAAAAAATTCACCCAAACCCCCCCATTTTGGGGCTAAAACCTTCGATTTAGGTCCCCGAAAGCAGCTCTGGTTAATTAAGGTAATAATAATTAATGAATGATTAATTATTAATTAATTAAACCCCGCGCGGCTCCTCCCCTGCCGGCTCCTTTCGGCGCTTCCCGCCCTGAGCTCGGATTTTTAAAATTCGCAATTTTGGGAGTTTAAAAAGGTCTGGAAAACCTCTGAAATTTGTATTTTTAATTTTAAAAATATTAATTAATCCCTAATTAATTGGTGTAAAAGCCTGAATTGAAACAAACTTCGCGGCCAAGTGGATTTTTCCAGGAAAAAAATTCTGGAAAATTGGGAGGGAGAGCGGCGGGTTTGGGTTAATACTGAAGGAATTTGGGTTAAAAAAAGCTCATTCCTCAATTTCTGGGAATTAAAACTCCCGGAAAACTCAAAATTATTCTGAATATCCCAAATTTTTCCTCAGTATTCCATAAAATCCACATTTACGGAATCCCTACAGGAGCCGCAGGTGAGGAATGCCCAAAACAACGCCGGGAAAGGGCAAAAAAAATTTTAATTTTTTTTGCAAAATTGACAATTCCACCTCAAAAAACAACCCAAAAAATGAGTTTAACCCTAAATTTTGAGGGTTTGGATGGAAAACTCTTCTTGAAATTCCGAATAATCCATGGAAACAGCTGGAATTCACACCCAAAAGGGACCAAATTTTGGGGTGAGATAAGGAAAAAACGGAGACTTTTATCAGCCCCTCCCAGCTCCCCAAAAACCGCTGAAAATAACCCAAAAAAGAAAATCCCCATTTTTGTGTCATTTGAGGCATTTCCCTCCCGGAGCACCAGCTAATGAGGCTTTAATTACCCGCAGTTAATTAAAGAATTCATTCAAATTCCAAAATTCCTGGAATTCTGCTCATTCCCAGCGCTGCTTTTCCCTAAAATTCAGGAATTCCTGGAGAATTTATTCCAAATTATCCCAGACTGGGGGGTCCCAATCTCTCCTGGCCAAAATTCCAGCTCCAGTTTTCCCATTCCTGAGGTTTTTTCCCCCATTCCTGAGTTTTTTTTCCCAATTCCCGAGGGATTTTCCTCATTCCCAGTGGGATTTTTTTCCATTCCCAGTATTTTTTCCCCTATTTCCAGTGATTTTTTTCCCCATTCCCAGCAGGTTTTCCCCCATTCCAGCTGGGTTTTTTCCCATTCCCAGAGATTTTTCCTCCATTCCAAGCAATTTTTCCCTCATTCCCAATGTTTATTTCCCATTTCCAGTGGTTTTTTTTTCCATTCCCGTTTTTTTCCATCAGTTTTGCCCCATTCCCAGTCAGATTTTCCTCTTTCCTTTAGGGTTTTCTCCATTCCCAGTGAGTTTTCCCATATTCCCAGTGGGGTTTTCCCAATTCCCAGTGGGTTTTTCATATTCCTGGATTTTTTTTCCCCCATTCCCAATGATTTTTCATCCCATTACTGGGGTTTTTCCAACATTCCTGGGTTTTTTTCCCATTCCCAGCAATTCTGTCCTGCCTGACACCCTCGGGAATGGGGCAAAACTGCTGGGAATGGGACAAAAATCACTGTGAATGGGGCAAAAATCACTGGGAATGGGGCAAAAATCACTGGGAATGGGGCAAAAATCAATGGGAATGGGGCAAAAATCACTGGAAATGGGGCAAAAATCACTGGGAATGGGGAAAATCCCACAGGGAATGGGGCAAAACCTGCTGGGAATGGGGAAAAAATCTCTGGGAATGGGAAAAACTTGCTGGGAACTGAGGAAAAAACCTTGGGAATTGGGAAAAATTCATTGGGAATGTGGAAAATCCTGCTGGGAATGGGGAAAACTTGCCAGGAATAGGGCAAAACTATTGAGAATAGGAAAAATTCACCAGGAATGGGGAAAAAAAAATCGGGAATGGGGCAAAAACCACCAGGAATGGGGCAAAACTTCTGGGGATAGGGTAAAACTGATGGGAATGGGGTAAAAACACTGGGAGTGGCGCAAAACACACTGGAATTCAGGGGAAAAAAACACTGGGAATGGGGCAAAAACCACCAAGAATGAGGCAAAAAAAATCGGGAATGGGGTAAAAACCACCAGAAATGGGGCAAAACCACTGGGAATGAAGGAAAACTCCCTTGGAGTGGGGCAAAAAATATTGGGAATGGGGCAAAACCCACTGGGAATGGGGCAAAAAATATTGGGAATGGGGCAAAACCTACTGAGAATGGGGGAAAAACCCACTGGGAATAAAGGAAAAAGCATCGGGAATGGGGCAAAACCGCTGGGAATAAGGGAAAATCCAACTGGGAATGGGGCAAAAAACATTGGGAATGGGGCAAAAAACATTGGGAATGAGGGAAAACCACCAGGAATGGGGCAAAACCACCGGGAATTAGGGAAAACTCCTTGGGAATGGGGCAAAACCCACCGGGAATGAGGGAAAATCCCCTGGGAATGGGGCAAAACCACCGGGCATGGGGCAAAAACTGCTGGGAATGGGGCAAAAAACATCGGGAATGGGGCAAAACCCATTGGGAATGGGGTAAAAAACATCGGGAATGGGGCAAAAAACATCGGGAATGGGGCAAAACCCATTGGGAATGGGGCAAAAAACATCGGGAATGGGGCAAAAAACATCGGGAATGAGGGAAAACCTCACTGGGAATGGGGCAAAAAGACCAAGAATGGGGCAAAAAACATCGGGAATGGGGCAGAATCCCCGGGAATTGTCCCCAGACCGGGCAGCAGGCGGGGAACGCTCGGTGAGAAGCGGGAAAAGCCGGGAATAGCGGGGAAGTTCCCCCATCAAAGCCCTGTCGGTGTCCCCTCAGTGTCCCCATGGTGTCCCCTCGGTGTCCCCGCGCTGTCCCCGCGCTGTCCCCGCGCTGAGTCACGGCGGTCCCGCTGTCCCCGCTCCCCGTGGCCGCTGTCCCCTGCCCGTACCTGGCCTGGGCCTCATCCAAGCTCTGGTCGGTGATGGCCATGATCTGCTGCAGGACATCGCCGGTGTCGTGCTGCGGTGGCCCCGCTGGTGGCCCCGAGGGTGGCCCTGAGGGTGGCGGGTCCCCGCTGGTGGCAGCAGCGGGGGGAGGTGCTGGCGGAAGAGACCCCGGCAGGCCCACCCCGGGCATCAACCGCGGCGCGGCCTCCATGGGCGGGCCTGGAGGCGCGGGCCTGACGCGACAGAGCGCGACAGGGCGCGACAAATCGCGACAGAGCGCCACAGGACCCGCGGCCAGACAGCGACCCCCCCCGGCCCCCCCCGCGCTGCCGCCGTTGTGGTCACGCCCAGATCTGGCCACGCCCCCTTCTCGCCGCGCCCACAGGCCCCGCCCCTCTATGAGGGGACGCCCTTCCCGCCATCGCGGTGGCCACGCCCCCATTCCGACCACGCCCCTTCCATTGATCCCGCCCAAATTTGGTCACGCCCTCCCTGACCACGCCTCCATCTAGCTATTAACCACACCCACAACGTCATGACGTCACATCGGTAGCAAAAGCCACGCCCACCCCTCATTAGGCCACGCCCCCAACGATTTTTCTTTTTTCTTTTTTTTTTTTTTTTCCTATTTTCCCCTTTTTCCACCCAAAAATTTGGGAATTTTTTGATGCCCACAGCCCCGTTTTGGGCCATTTTGAGGCTACAGGGTTGAATCCCAACAAAGCAGAGCTTTGATGCCATTTTTGGGATAAAAACAGAGGGAAAAATGAAGGAATTAAAGGGAAAAATGAAGGAATTAATAAGAAAAATGAAGGAAATAAAGGGGAAAATGAAGGAATTTCAGCTTAAAATTCCCACTGGGAGAAATTCCTGTTTCGGAGGAAATTCTGGGCTCCGGGTTTGGGTGTTTAACCTCAGTTTTGCCTGGAAAAATCCCGTGGAATCCTGAAAAATCCAATTTTATCCAAGGAATTGTGCAGCCAAGGTGGGAAAATTCTCCTGGCTCTGCTCCAGGGATCCCTTGGAATTCCCAGAACTTGCATGGAAGTTTTCCAGGATCAGGGAAAAAAGAGGGAAAAAAAGAGGGAAAAAAAGAGGGAAAATTTGGCTTTTTCTCAGAGCTTTTCCAGGGAAAATCCCCCCTCAGAATACCCAAATCCTGAGGGATTCCAGGGGAAAATTTCCCCTCAGAATTCCCAAATCTTGCCATCAAAATTCCTGAATTCTGGGGAATTTCGGGGAAAAATTCCCCCACAGAATTCCCAAAACCTTGGGAATTTCTGAGCCTTTTCCAGGAAAAATCCTCACCTCAGAATTCCCAAATTCTGGAATATTCCAGGAAAAAATCCCCCCACAGAATTCCCAAATCTTTGGGAATTTCTGAGTATTTTCCAGGAAAAATTCCGCTCTCAGAATTCCCAAATTCTGGAAGATTCCAGGGAAAATTCCATCTCAGAATTCCCAAATCCTGTCCTGAGAATTCCCAAATCCTGAGGGATTCCAGGGAAAATTTTCGCCTCAGAATTCCCAAATTCTGGAAGATTCCAGGGAAAAATTCCCCCACAGAATTCCCAAATCCTTGGGAATTTCTCAACCTTTTCCAGAGAAAATTCTGCCTCAGAATTCCCAAATTCTGGAAGATTCCAGGGAAAAATTTCCCCATTGAATTCCCAAATCCTTGGGAATTTCTGAACATTTTCCAGGGAAAACCCTGTCCTGAGAATTCCCAAATTCCTCCCTCAGAATTCCCAAATTCTGGGGAATTTCTCAGCTTTTTCCAGAGAAAATTCCGCCTCAGAATTCCCACATCCTGCCCTCAGAATTCCCAAATTCTGGAAGATTCCAGAGAAAATTTTCCCCTCAGAATTCACAAATCCTGTCCTGAGAATTCCCAAATTCTGGAAGATTCCAGTGAAAATTTCGTCCTCAGAATTCCCAAATCCCACCCTCACCATTCCCAAATCCCCTCTCAGAATTCCTGAATTCTGGAAGATTCCAGAGAAAATTTTCCCCTCAGAATTCCCAAATCCCGCCCTCACAATTACCAAATCCTGGAATATTCCAGGAAAAAATCCCCTCACAGAATTCCCAAATCCTGGGGAATTTCTCAGCTTTTTCCAGGGAAAATTCCGCCTCAGAATTCCCAAATTCTGGAATATTCCAGGGAAAAATTTCCCCATTGAATTCCCAAATCTTTGGGAATTTCTGAGCTTTTTCCAGGGAAAATCCCACCCTCAGAATTCGCAAATTCTGGAAGATTCCAGGGAAAAATTTCCCCATAGAATTCACAAATCCTTGGGAAATTCTGAGCTTTTTCCAGGAAAAATTCCCCCTCAGAATTCCCAAATCTTGCCCTCAGAATTCCCAAATTCTGGAAGATTCCAGAGAAAATTTTCCCCTCAGAATTCCCAAATCCCGCCCTCACAATTACCAAATTCCGGAATATTCCAGGAAAAAATCCCCTCACAGAATTCCCAAATCCTGAGGTATTCCAGAGAAAATTTTGTCCTCAGAATTCCCAAATCCCTTCCTCAGAATTCCCGAATTCTGGAAGATTCCAGAGAAAATTTTCCCCTCAGAATTCCCAAATCCCACCCTCAGAATTCCCCAATTCTGGAAGATTCCAGGGAAAAATTCCACCCTCAGAATTCCCAAATCCTGTCCTGAGAATTCCCAAATCCTGAGGGATTCCAGAGAAAATTTTTCCCTCAGAATTCACAAATCCTGTCCTGAGAATTCCCAAATTCTGGAAGATTCCAAGGAAAAATTTAACCATAGAATTCCCAAATCCTTGGAATTTCTGAACCTTTTCCAGGGAAAATCCTGTCCTGAGAATTCCCAAATTCCTCCCTCAGAATTCCCAAATTCTGGGAGATTCCTGAACCTTTTCCAAGGAAAAACAACTCCAGTTAAAACCAGTCTTTAATGGGAATTCTGCTCCGAGAAAACCCCGAGGTTTCCATGGAATAAATCCAGCCTGGAGTTCCCAAAAATCCAAAATTCTCCCAAATCCCAGAAAATAAATTTAATCCTCAATCCACCAGGAGTTTTCCAAGGAAATTTTCAATTCTGGAATCCAAAATTCTTCTCAATCCTTGATCCACCAGGAGTTTTCCAGGAAAATTTTTAATTCTGGAGCCCTTCAAGCCTCCAAAATTCTCCCAAATCCCAAAAAAAAAAAAATTTCATCCTCGATCCACCCAGAGTTTTCCAAGGAAATTTTGATGCTGGATGCTCCCAAATCCCAAAAAATGAATTTTCCCCTTGGTCCACCAGGAGTTTTTCAGGAAAATTTCCACACTGGAGCACCCCAAAAATCCGGAATTCTCCCAAATCCCAAAAAAAAAAAAAAATTCATCCTTGATCCATCAGGAGTTTTCCAGGAAAATTTCAATTCTGGAATCCCTCAGGAATCCAAAATTCTTCTCAGTCCTCGATCCACCAGGAGTTTTCCAAGGAATTTTGATGCTGGAATATTCCAAGTCTCCAAAATGCTCCCAAATCTCAAAAAAAATAATTTCATTTTTGATCCACCAGTTTTTCAGGAAAATTTTCAGTTCTGGAATCCCTCAGGACTCCAAAATTCTTGTCAATCCTTGACCCACCAGTTTTCCAGGAAAATTTCCAGGTTTGAAAAGGTGTAAGAAAAAAAAAACACCAAAAAAAAAAAAAATCTAAAAAAAAATTTAAAAAACTAAAAAAAAATTAAAAACTAAAAAAAATTAAAATCTCAAAAAAATTTCTCAAAAATAAAATTAAAAAGAAAAAAAATCTCAAAAAATTCTCAATAAAATAAACTAAAAATCTTTAAAAAGAAATCTCAAAAAAATCTCAAAAATAAAATTAAAAAAGAAAAAAATCTCAAAAAATAAAAAATAATAAAAAATAACAAAAAAATCTTTAGAAATCTGAAAAAAAAATCTCAAAAACATCTCAAAAATAAAACTAAAAAACAAAAAAGTATTTTTAAAAAATCTAAAAAAATCTAAACAATAATTAAAATCTCAAAAAAAATCTCAAAAATAAAACTAAAAAAACCCTCAAAAAAATCGAAAAAATCTAAAAAATAATTAAAATCTAAAAAAACCTCAAAAATGAAACAAAAAAACCCTTAAAAAATCCCAAAAATAACAAAAAAATCTAAAAAACCCCAAAAAAATTAAAATCTCAAAAAAAATCTCAAAAATAAAACTAAAAAACCCTCAAAAAATCCCAACAATAACAAAAAAATCTAAAAAACCCGAAAAAATAGTTAAAATCTCAAAAAAATCTCAAAAATAAACAAAAAAGAAAATTAAACAAAAATCTAAAGAAAATCTAAACAATAATTAAAATATAAAAAAAAATATCAAAAACAAAACAAAAAATCTTAAAAAAAATCCCCAAAACAACAAAAAAATCTAAAAAAACACCCAAAAAACCCTTAAAAAATAAAAAAAAAATTTAAATTTTTTTTTTAAAAATCCCATAAAATTTTCCCAAACTCCTAAATGGAAGAATCGACGGTGAAGTGGCCGTTGTGGGAGCCGAGGCCGCGCTCGGGGGCGGCGTATTTGGAATTGCGGAGGCAGGGGAAGCAGAGCAGGCGGCGGAAGGTGCTCCTCATCTCGTTATCGCGCCACGAATAAACGATGGCGTTAATTAGGGAGTTAATTTCGGCCAGCAGCAGCACGTACTTCTCCACGGCCAGCACGTCGCAGCTCTGGCAGCCCAGCCCGTCCAGCAGCAGAACAACCTGGCCCGGCGTCCAGCACACCACGAAGGCGCCTGGGAACGGGGAAAATGGGAAAAAAATTGGGAAAAATGGGGGAAAAATGGGAAAAATTGGAGGGAAAATGGGGAAAATTGGGGGGAAATGGGGGAAAATGGGAAAAAATGGGAAAAATGGGGAAAAAATGGGGAAAAAATGGGAAAAATGGGGGAAAATGGGGGAAAAATGGGGGGAAATTGGGAAAAAATTGGAATTAGAAGAGTCGGAATGAGAAAAAATGGGGGGAAATGGGAAAAAATTGGGGGAAAATTGGGAAAAAATGGGGGGAAATGGGAAAAAAAATGGGAAAAAATTGGAATTAGAAGGGTTGGAATGGGAAAAAATGGGGAGAAATGGGAAAAAAATGGGGGGAAATGGGGATTGGAGGGGTTGGAATGATAAAATATGGGGGGAAATCGGAAAAAAATGGGAAAAATTGGAATTAGAAGGGTTGGAATGGGAAAAAATGGGGGGAAATGGGAAAAAAATGGGAAAAAAATTGAATTAGAAGGGTTGGAATGGGAAAAAATGGGGGGAAATGGGAAAAAAATGGGGGAAATTGGGAAAAAATGGGGGGAAATGGGAAAAAATGGGAAAATTGGAATTAGAAGGGTTGGAATGGGAAAAAATGGGGAGAAATGGGAAAAAATGGGGGAAAATGGGGATTGGAGGGGTTGGAATGGGAAAAAATGGGGGGAAATGGGAAAAAATGGGAAAAAATTGGAATTAGAAGGGTTGGAATGGGAAAAAATGGGGAGAAATGGGAAAAAAATGGGGGAAAATGGGGATTGGAGGGGTTGGAATGGGAAAAAATGGGGAGAAATGGGAAAAAATGGGGGAAAATGGGGATTGGAGGGGTTGGAATGGGAAAATATGGGGGGAAATGGGGGGAAATTGGGAAAAAATTGGAATTAGAAGGGTTGGAATGGGAAAAAATGGGGGGAAATGGGAAAAAATTGGGGGGAAATTGGGAAAAAATGGGGAAAAATGGGAAAAAAATGGGGGAAAATGGGGATTGGAGGGGTTGGAATGGGAAAAATGGGGGGAAATGGGAAAAAATGGGAAAAAATTGGAATTAGAAGGGTTGGAATGAGAAAAAATGGGGGGAAATGGGAAAAAAATGGGAAAAATTGGAATTAGAAGGGTTGGAATGGGAAAAAATGGGGAGAAATGGGAAAAAATGGGGAAAATGGGGATTGGAGGGTTGGAATAATAAAATATGGGGGGAAATGGGAAAAAAAATGGGAAAAATTGGAATTAGAAGGGTTGGAATGAGAAAAAATGGGGGGAAATGGGGGGAAATCGGGAAAAAATTGGAATTAGAAGAGTTGGAATGAGAAAAAATGGGGGGAAATGGGAAAAAATGGGAAAAAATTGGAATTAGAAGGGTTGGAATGGGAAAAAATGGGGGCAAATGGGAAAAAATTGGAAAAAATTGGAATTAGAAGGGTTGGAATGGGAAAAAATGGGGAGAAATGGGAAAAAATGGGGGAAAATGGGGATTGAAGGGGTTGGAATGGGAAAATATGGGGGGAAATGGGGGGAAATTGGGAAAAAATTGGAATTAGAAGGGTTGGAATGGGAAAAAATGGGGGGAAATGGGAAAAAATTGGGGGAAAATTGGGAAAAAATGGGGGAAATGGGAAAAAATGGGAAAAAATTGGAATTAGAAGGGTTGGAATGAGAAAAAATGGGGAGAAATGGGAAAAAATTGGGGGAAAATTGGGAAAAAATGGGGGGAAATGGGAAAAAATGGGGGGAAATGGGGATTTGAGGGGTTGGAATGGGAAAAAATGGGGAGAAATGGGAAAAAATGGGGGAAAATGGGGATTGAAGGGGTTGGAATGGGAAAAAAATGGGGAGAAATGGGGGAAAAATGGGGGAAAATGGGGATTGGAGGGGTTGGAATGGGAAAAATTGGGGAAATTGGGGGAAATGGGGGGAAAATGGGGGGAAATGGGAAAAAATTGGGGAGAGATGGGGGGAAATGGGAATTGGAGGGGTTGGAATGGAAATAAATGGGGGGAAATGGGGGAAATTGGGGAAATGGGAAAAAAATGGGGGAAAATTGAAAAAAATTGTCATCCATGACAATAACCAACACACCATGGTTGATGATGTCCAACCAACTCAATTAACCCCTAATTACCCCTAATTAACCACTCCCCAAGGACGACAATAATCAACTCACCAAGGACGATGATGACCGACACACCATGGTTGATGATGACCAACCAGTCCAATCAATCCCTAATTAACCTCTAATTAACCACCAACCCAGAATGACGATGACCAATCCACCATGGATGACGATGACCAACCCAACATGGACAACAATAACCAACCAACACAATTCACCCCTAATTACCCCTAATTAAGCACCTACCCAGCATGATGGTGACGGTCTTGATCAGCGCCAGCACGGTGTCGCAGTGCCATGGGTGTTACCCCCTAATTAGCAACTAATTAACCCCTCACTGAGGATGATGATGACCAACTCATCACGGATGATGATGACCAACCAACCCAATTAACCCCTAATTACCCCTCTAATGACCCACCCAAGATGACAATGACCAACTCACCCAGGATGACAACAACCAATCCATCACGGATGCCAATGACCAACCCACCAATGATGACCATGACCCACCCAATTAACCCCTAATTACCTCTAATTAACCACCAACCCAGGATGACGACGACCAATCCACCATGGATGACAATGACCAACACACCAAGGACGATGATGACCAATGCACCAACACCAACGATGACCAACCAACCCAATCAATCCCTAATTAACCACCAACCCAGGATGACGATGACCAGTACTCCAAGGACGATGACGACCAACTCACCATGGACAACAGTAACCAACCAACCCAATTAACCCCTAATTACCCTGCTAATGACCCACCCAGCAGAATGGTGACGGTCTTGACCAGCGCCAGCAGGGTGTCGCGGTGCCGCGGGTGTTACCCCCTAATTAACCACTAATTAAGCCCTCACTGAGATTGACGATAACCAACACACCAAGGATGACAATGACCAACACAACAAGGACGATGATGACTAATGCACCATGGACAACGATGACCAACCAACCCAATCAATCCCTAATTACCTCTAATTAACAACCCACCCAGCATGATGATGACCAACCCACCATGGATGATGATGACCAATACACCAAGGATGACCATCACCCACTCAATTAACCCCTAATTATCACTAATTAACCACCAACCCCGGATGACCAATCCGCCATGGATGCCAATGACCAACTCACCAATGATGACCATGACCCACCCAATTAACCCCTAATTACCAATAATTAACCACCAACCCAGGATGACAATGACCAACACACCAAGGATGAAGACGACCAATGCACCATGGACAACGATGACCAACCAACCCAATCAATCCCTAATTACCTCCAATTAACCACCCAGCCAGCATGACGATGACCAACCCACCATGGATGATGATGACCAACCCACCACGGACAACAATAACCAACCAACACAATTAACCCCTAATTACCATGTTAATGACCCACCCAGCACAATGGTGACGGTCTTGACCAATGCCAGCATGGTGTCACAGTGCCATGGGTGTTACCCCCTAATTAGCAACTAATTAACCCCTCACTGAGGATGATGATGACCAACTCATCACGGATGATGATGACCAACCAACCCAATTAACCCCTAATTACCCCTCTAATGACCCACCCAAGATGACAATGACCAACTCACTCAGGATGACGACAACCAACCCATCATGGATGCCAATGACCAACCCACCAATGATGACCATGACCCACCCAATTAACCCCTAATTACCACTAATTAACCACCAACCCCAGACGATGACCAATCCACCATGGATGACAATGACCAACACACCAAGGACGATGATGACCAACCAACCTAATTAAGCCCTTATTACCCTGACCAACTCACCAAGGATGATGATGACCAACGCATGATGGACAATGATGACCAACCAACCCAATTAACACCCAATTAACCTCTAATTAACCACTCACCCAGGACGACAATGACCAACGCACCATGGATGATGATGACCAACCCATCATGGACAATGATGACCAACCAACCTAATTAACCTCTAATTAACCACCAACCCAGGATGACGATGACCAATACTCCAAGGACAACGATGACCAACCCACCATGGACAACGATGACCAACCAAACCAATTAACCCCTAATTAACCACTCACCCAGGACAACAATGACCAACCCACCATGTATGATGATGACCAACCCACCATGGACAACGATGACCAACCCAATTAACCCCTAATTACCACGTTAATGACCCACCCAACACGATGGTGACGGTCTTGACCAGCGCCAGCACGGTGTCGCGGTGCCGCGGGTGCGCGCCCGTGTGCCGCGCCATGCGCGCCATCCTCCTCCTGACGTAGAGGAAGATGTGGCCGTAGACCAGCACCATGATCAGGAACACGGCCAGGTTGGACACGGCCCAGAAGGTCAGGTAGCTGCGGCTGTAGAGCGGCGCCATCCTGGAGCAGCTCTCCAGCGAGCACAGGCAGTGCCAACCGTAGGACGGGATCAACCCCAACAGCAACGCCGCGGCCCAGATGGAGAAGATCAACCCCACCACGCGCTGCGCCGACATCTCGCTGTGCAGCTGCATGGTCAGCACCGTGCGGTGCCGCTCCACCGCGATGGCCAGCAGGTTGACCACCGAGGCGGTCAGGCTGGTGTCCAGCAGGCTCTGCCGGATGAACCAAGTCTTGAGCGACAACTGGGCGGTTCTAGGCCCGGTGTGGAACATCAAGAACATGTAGGCCACGCCGGCGAAGAGGTCGGCGGCCGCCAGGTTGGCCAGCAGGTAGTAGATGGGGTAGTGGAAGCGGCGGTTGGTGGCCACGGCGGCGATGACCAGCAGGTTGGTCAGCAGCACCACGGCGCTGACCGCCAGCCCCAGGGCGACCACCAGCACGTCCTTGGGCCGCCAGTGCGCGCTCAGCTCCTTGCGGCTGTTGTTGTAGAAGAAGCCGACGGTCTCGTTGTAGAAGCAGTGCTTCATGGCGGGGGGCCTGAGGGGGAAAATGGGGGGAAAATCAGGATTTTGGGGAAAAATATGGGGGAAATGGGGAAAAATTGGGGGGGAATGGGGAAAAAATGGGGGGAAATGGGATTTTGGGGAAAAAATTGGGGGGAAATGGGAAAAATATGGGGAAATAATGGAGGAAAATGGGGAAAATATGGGGAAAATATGGGGGAATGGGAAAATATGGGGGGAAATGGGGGAAAAAAGGAGGAAATGGGGTGAAAAATGAGGATTTTGGGAAAAAATGGGGGGAATGGGGAAAATATGGGGAAGAAATGGGGGAAATGGGGAAAAAATGGGGGGAAATGGGGATTTTGGGGAAAATATGGGGGAAATGGGGAAAATATGGGGAAAAATTGGGGGAAATGGGGGAAAAATGGGAAAAAATTGGGGGAAATGGGAAAAATATAGGGAAATAATCGGGGAAATTGGGGAAAATATGGGGAAAATATGGGGGGAATGGGGAAAAAAAGGAGGAAATGGGATGAAAAATGAGAATTTTGGGAAAAAATTGGAGGAATGGGAAAATATGGGGAAAAAATGGGGGGAATGGGGAAAAATTGGGGGAAAATGGGGGAATGGGGAAAATATGGGGGAAATGGGGAAAATATGGGGAAAAATTAGGGGGAAATGGGAAAAAATTGGGAAAAAATTGGGGGAAATGGGAAAAAATTGGGAAAAATTGGGGAAATGGGGAAAAATGGGGGGAAATGGGGAAAAAATGGGGAAAAATTGGGGGAAATGGGGGAAAAAAGGAGGAAATTGGGTGAAAAATGAGGATTTTGGGAAAAAATGGGGGGAATGGGGGAAAATGGGGAAAAATTGGGAAAAAATTGGGGGAAATGGGGGGAAATGGGGCAGAATGGGGAAAAATTGGGGAAAAAAACGAGGGGAAATGGGGAAAAAATGGGAAAAAATTGGAGGGGAAGTGAGGATTTGGGGGGAAATGGGGGAATGGGGAAAAATTGGGGGGAAAAATTGGGAGGAAAATGAGGATTTTGGGAAAAATGGGAGGAAATGGGGAAAAATTGGGGGGAATGGGGGGAAATGGGGAAAATTTGGGGGAAATGGGGGAAAAATGGGAAAAAAAATGGGGGAAATGGGAAAAATATAGGGAAATAATTGGGGAAATTGGGGGAAAATATGGGGAAAATATGGGGGGAATGGGGAAAAAAGGAGGAAATGGGGTGAAAAATGAGAATTTTGGGAAAAAATTGGAGGAATGGGAAAATATGGGGAAAAAAATGGGGGGGAATGGGGAAAAAATGTGTGAAATGGGGAAAAATTGGGAAAAATATGGGGAAAATGGGGGAAATGAGGATTTTGGGAAAAAATGGGGGGTAAATGGGGAAAACGTGGGGAAAAAATGAGGGAAATGTGGAAAAAATGAGGGGAATGGGGAAAATATGGGGAAAAATTGGGGGAAATGGGGAAAAAAAATGGGGGAATGGGGAAAAATTGGGGGGAAAATGAGGATTTTGGGAAAAGATTGGGGGGAAATGGGGAAAAATTGGGGGGAATGGGGGGAAACGGGGAAAACTGTGGGGAAAATGGGGGGACATGGGAAAATGGGGAAAAATTGGGGAAAATTAGGATTTTGAGAAAAAATGGGGGGAAAATAGGGAAAAAATGGGGAAAATTGGGAGAAATGGGGAAAAAATTGGGGGGGAAATGAGGATTTGGGGAAAAAATGGGAGGAAAATGGGGAAAATGGGGAAAAATTGGGAAAAAACCTCCAAAATGAGAAAAAATCCCCCAAATTTGGAGGAAAAAAATCCCCAAAATTGGAAAAAAATCTTCCAAAACTGGGGGTGGAAAAAACAAAAATTGGGGAAAATCCCCCAAAATTTGGGGGCAAAAACCCCAAAATTTGAGAAAAACCCCAAAAATTGCGAAAAAATTCCCAAATCCTGGCTCAGCTTTGCTGCCCTGAATCCCAAATTCGGGAATTTTTTTGGATTTTCTCATCCTGAATTTTATTTTCTTCCCAGAATTTTTTTATTCCAGAATTTCCGGGTGGTTTCTCCTCCTTGGGCAAACAAATCCCTGGAGCTGAGAAATTCCTGAGGAATTTTTATTGCTCTTCAAGATGGACTTTGGATTTTGGGAGTGGAAAATCTGGGATAATCCCCCCAAAATTGGGGAAAATTAAAAAAAGGGGGAAAAACCAATCCAAAATCAGGGAAAAAAAACCCAAACAAAAAATTTTGGGAAAAATACGGGAATTTTTAGGAATTTTTTAAGGAAAAAAATGAGGAAATGAGGTTGCTCCACGTGGTTTTTTCCCACTTTTTTTTTGGTATGTTTGGATCTGAATTTGTTGATCCCAAAATTTGGGAATTGATGGGAAGGAAATTTGGGAGGAATTCTCAGATTTTGGGTGGATTTGGGGAATTTTCAGGGTGGGAATTCCTTAAAAATCTCATTTAAATCCTGATTTTTTTTTTTTCCCCCATTTCCTGGAATTGCTTTTGGAATGTGCTGGGAGCTGGAAATTTTGGTATTCCCAGATTTTTTTTTTGTGGGGGGGGAAAGGAGTTTTTAATTCCATCCCAATTACACCCAAAAAATCCAGAAAAAAAATTCAAAAAAATCCAGAAAAAATCCCTGAAAAATTCCAAAAAAATTCCCTAAAAATCTCAGAAAAATTTTCCCTAAAATTCCAGAAAAATTACAGCAAAATCCCTAAAAATCCCAGAAAAAATTCCCCCAAAATCCAGAAAAATCCCTAAAAATCCCAGAAAATCCCTTTAAAATCACTAGAAATTCCATCCCAAATTTCTCTGCCCTGGAATCCCAAAAAAAACCTTGGAAAAACCCCAAAATCCCAGAAAAAAATAAAAAAACCCCAAATTTCTCTCTCCCCACAGCTTTTCCCAACATTCCTGACCTTGGAATTCCTGAGGGAAACAAAACAATTCCAGGAGAAAAAAAAGCAAAATAAAATTTAAAAAATGTATTTAAAAAAACACCCCAAATTCCCCAAAATTTAAATTTAAATTTAAATAAAATTCCAGCAGCTGCAGGAATTTCTTTGTTCCCAAAATTCTGGGAAAAATGGAATTTTCTGCTTTTTTTTCCTGTTTTTCCAACTTTTTTTTGGTCTTTTCCAGCAGCTCTGTGAAAAATTCTGGGATGGGGCCGGGAATTCTGGATGGATTTTGGGATTTTTTTTCTCCTGGAATTTTGGGATTTTTTTTTTTTTTCCCTGGATTTTGGGTTTTTCTTTTTTTTTTTCTTTTTTTTTCCACTGGATTTTGGGGTTTTTTCTCCTGGAATTTGGGGCTTTATCCTGGAATTTTTAGGTTTTTTTCCCTGCATTTGGGATTTTTTCCCTTGGATTTTGGGATTTTTTCCCCTGGATTTGGGGATTTTCCTTGGATTTGGGATTTTTTTCTCCTGGAATTTTGGGATTTTTTTTTCCTTGGATTTTGGGTTTTTCCTGGTTTTTTTCTTTTTTTTTTTCCTCTGGAATTTGGGATTTTTTTCCCTTGGATTTTGGGATTTTTTTTCCCCTGGATTTTGGGTTCTCCCCTGTTTTTTCTTTTTTTTTTTTTCCACCGGATTTTGGGTTTTTTTTCCCTGGAATTTGGGGCTTTATCCTGGAATTTTTGGGATTTTTCCCCCTGGATTTTGGGATTTTTTTCCCCTGGATTTGGGGATTTTCCTTGGATTTGGGATTTTTTTTTCTCCTGGAATTTTGGGATTTTTTTGCCCCTGGATTTTGGTTTTTTTCCTTGTTTTTTCTTTTTTTTTCCACTGGATTTTGGGGTTTTTTCCCTTGGATTTTGTTGTTTTTTTTTTTTTTTTTCCCTGGATTTTGACAGTTTTACCCCTGGAATTTTTGGGTTTTTCCCTGGATTTGGGGTTTTTTTGCTTGGATTTAGGATATTTTTTCCCTTGGATTTTGGTTTTTTTTTTTTTCCCTACATTTGGGATTTTTTTTCCTGGAATTTGACAGTTTTTTCCCTGGAATTTTGGGCTTTATCCTGAAATTTTTGGGATTTTCCCCCTGGATTTGGGATTTTTTTTTCTCCTGGAATTTTTGGGGTTTTTTTCCCTGGATTTGGGGTTTTTTTGCTTGGATTTAGGATTTTTTTTCCCTTGGATTTTGTTTTTTGTTTTTTTTTTTTCCCTACATTTGGGATTTTTTTCCTGGATTTTGACAGTTTTTTCCCTTGAATTTTGGGCTTTATCCTGGAATTTTTGGGTTTTTTCCCCTGGATTTGGGATTTTTTTTTTTTCTCCTGGAATTTGGGGGTTTTTTTCCCCTTGGATTTTGATTTTTTCCTTGTTTTTTCTTTTTTTTTCCACTGGATTTTGGGTTTTTTTTCCCTGGAATTTGGGGCTTTATCCTGGAATTTTTGGGATTTTTCCCCCTGGATTTGGGATTTTTTTTTCTCCTGGAATTTTGGGGTTTTTTCCCTGGATTTGGGGTTTTTTTGCTTGGGTTTAGGATTTTTTTTCCCTTGGATTTTGGGGTTTTTTTTCCCTACATTTGGGATTTTTTTCCTGGATTTTGACAGTTTTTTCCCTGGAATTTTGGGCTTTATCCTGGAATTTTTGGGATTTTTCCCCTGGATTTGGGATTTTTTTTTTCTCCTGGAATTTGGGGTTTTTTTTCCCCCTGGATTTTGGTTTTTTCCTTGTTTTTCTTTTTTTTTCCACTGGATTTTGGGTTTTTTTTCCCTGGAATTTGGGGCTTTATCCTGGAATTTTTGGGATTTTTCCCCCTGGATTTGGGATTTTTTTTTTCTCCTGGAATTTTTGGGATTTTTCCCCTGTATTTGGGATTTTTTTTCTTCTGGAATTTTTGGGGTTTTTTCCCCTGAATTTAGGGTTTTTCCTTGGATTTCTTTTTTTTTTTTTCCCCTGGAATTTGGGATTTTTCCCCCTGGATTTTGGGATCTTTTTCCCCCTGGATTTTGGGATTTTTCCCTAAAATTCTGGGATTTTATCCCCCCCTAGATTTGGGATTTTTTTTCCCCTGGATTTTGACAATTTTACCCCTGGAATTTTGGGTTTTTTTCCCTGGATTTGGGTGTTTTTTGCTTGGATTTAGGATTTTTTTTCCCTTGGATTTTGTTTTTTTTTTCCCCTACATTTGGGATTTTTTTCCTAGATTTTGACAGTTTTTTCCCTGGAATTTTGGGGTTTTTCCTCGAATTTGGAAATTTTTTCCCACTGGATTCGGGGCTTTTTTAGTTGATTTGAGGAATTTTTTTTCCCTTGGATTTGGGTTTTTCCCCCTTGATTTTGGGATTTTTCCCTAAAATTCTGGGATTTTTTTCCCCCCCTAGATTTAGGATTTTTTTTTCCCTGGATTTTGACAATTTTACCCCTGGAATTTTGGGGTTTTTTTCCCTGGATTTGGGGTTTTTTTGCTTGGGTTTAGGATTTTTTTTCCCTTGGATTTTGGGTTTTTTTCCTGGAATTTTGGGATTTTTATCCCCTTGATTTTGGTTTTTTCCCCCTGGATTTTGGGATCTTTTCCCCCTTGATTTTGGGTTTTTTTTTCCTAGGATTTGGGATTTTTTTTTTCCCCTGGACTTTGACAGTTTTCCCCCTGAAATTTTGGGAATTTTTTTCATGGATTTGGGGATTTTCGTCCTTTGGCTCAATTTTTTTCCTTGTATTTGGGGTTTTTTGCCCTGGATTTGGGATTTTTTTCCCCTTTGATTTGGGATTTTTTTCCCCTTTGATTTGGGATTTTTTTCCCCCTGGATTTGGGATTTTTCCCCCCTGGATTTGGGATTTTTCCCCCTGGATTTGGGATTTTTCCCCCCTGAATTTTGGGGTTTTCCTCCTGGATTTGGGATTTTTTTTCTCTTTGATTTAGGATTGTTTTTCCCCCTGGATTTGGGATTTTCCCCCTGAATTTGGGAATTTTTTTCCCCTTGAATTTTGGGGTTTTCCCCCTGGATTTGGGAATTTTTTTTCCCTTTGATTTGGGATTTTTCCCTCTGGATTTGGGTTTTTTTTTGTCTAGATTTGGGATTTTTTCCCCTGGATTTTGGGATTTCCCCCCCCCACCGAATTTGGGGTTTTATTTCCCCTGGATTTGGGATTTTCCCCTCTGGATTTGTTTTTTTTTTCCCCTGATATTTTTGATTTTTCTCCAGATTTTTATTTTTTTTCCTCCTGGATTTGCAGTTTTTCCCATTGTATTTGGGATTTTTTCCCTCAAGGAATTTCCCTTTTCCCGGGATTTTCCCTCCCCTTTGGGAATTCCCCTCCCCCTCCCCCCTCAGCAGCTCCTTCCCTCCCCAAACCCCTTAAAAATCACTTTTAAACCCCTTAAAAATCACTTTTTTTCCATAAAAAAACCCAGGAAGGGCCTCCCCCACTCCTCCCTAGGCCCGCACAGATTTGGGGAAAAAAAATCCCGGAATTCTCCCGGAATTCTACTCCCAAAAAATCCCCAAAATCCCTAAAAACCGCTCCATAAAAACCCAAAAAATCACTTTTTAAATTTTATTTTTTCTTTTTTTTTCCTCCTTCTGGATTTCCCCCCTCCCCCATTTTGAAGGAATTTCGGGAATTCTCACCTGGGATCAGCACGCGGCGCTCCAGGGGGGAAATTCCCATTTCCAGTGAGGAAAAAAAATCCAAAAAAATTCAAATTATTTTAAATTTTTTATGGGGATGAAGCAGGAAAAAGTTCGGAGGCTCCCGGAGAAACTCGGGAAGGGGAAAATTCCTCGGAGGAGCCTCGGGAGCCGCCCCCGGGCGGGGCCTGAAACTCGATCCGAGCCCAAAATCCCGAACTGGGAGAGAAATCCGGGCAGGGAGCCGGAACTGGGACCAGTTTAACTCCTGAACTGGGACCAGTTCAATTCCCGAACTGGGAGAGAAATCCGGGCAGGGAGCCGGAACTGGGACCAGTTTAACTCCTGAACTGGGACCAGTTTAACTTCTGAACTGGGACCAGTTTGACTCCTGAACTGGGACCAGTTTAACGCCTCAACTGGGACCAGTTTAACACCTGAACTGGGACCAGTTTAATGCCCGAACTGGGACCAGTTCAATTCCTTAACTGGGACTGGTTTAACTCCCGAACTGGGACCAGTTTAACACCTGAACTGGGGCAGGTTCAGTCCCCAAAGTGGGACCAGTTTAACTCCTCAACTGGGACCGGTTCAATTCCCAAACTGGGACCAGTTTAACTCCTCAACTGGGACCGGTTCAATTCCCAAACTGGGACCAGTTTAACTCTCAAACTGGGACCAGTTTAACTCCTGAATTGGGACCAGTTTAACTCCTGAACTGGGACCAGTTTAACACCTGAACTGGGACCGGTTTTATTCTCAAATTGGAAGAGGCTTAATTCCCTAACTGGGAGAGTTCAATTCCCAAACTGGGACCAGTTTTACTCCCAAACTGGGACCAGTTTGACTCCTGAACTGGGACCAGTTTAACACCTGAACTGGGACCAGTTTGACTCCTGAAATGGGATCAGTTTAACACCTGAACTGGGACCGGTTCAGACCCCAGACTGGGACCAGTTCAATTCCCAAACTGGGACCAGTTTAATTCTCAAACTGGGACCAGTTTGACTCCCAAACTGGGACCAGTTTAACACCTGAACTGGCACTGGTTAAACATCCGAACTGGGGCTGGTTCAATTCCCAAACTGGGACCAGTTTAACACCTGAACTGGGATCAGTTTAACTCCCTAACTGGGACCAGTTTAATTCTCAAAATGGGACCAGTTTAATTCCTGAACTGGGACCAGTTTAACTCCTGAACTGGGACTGGTTTAACAACTGAACTGGGACCAGTTTAACACCTGAACTGGGATCAGTTTAACTCCGAACTGGGAGCAGTTTGACTCCTGAACTGGGACCGGTTTAACACCTGAACTGGGACTGGTTTAACTCCTGAACTGGGACTGGTTCAGTCCCCAAACTGGGACCAGTACAATTCCTGAACTGGGACCAGTTTGACTCCTGAACTGGGACCAGTTTATTTCCTGAACTGGGATCAGTTTAACACCTGAACTGGGACAGGTTCAGTCCCCAAACTGGGACCAGTTTAACTCCTGAATTGGGACCAGTTTAACTCCTGAACTGGGACCGGTTCAATTCCCGAACTGGGACCAGTTTAACATCTGAACTGGGACCGGTTTAACACCTGAACTGGGACTGGTTTTATTCTCAAATTGGAAGAGGCTTAATTCCCTAACTGGGAGAGTTCAATTCCTTAACTGGGACCAGTTTGACTCCCAAACTGGGACAGGTTCAATTCCCGAACTGGGACCAGTTTGACTCCTGAACTGGGACCAGTTTAATTCCCAAACTGGGACCAGTTCAATTCCTGAACTGGGACTGGTTTAACTCCCAAACTGGGAGTGGTTTAATTTCTGAACTGGGACCAGTTTATTTGCTGAACTGGGTCCAGTTTAACACCTGAACTGGGACCAGTTAAATTCCATAACTGGGACTGGTTTAACTCCCGAACTGGGACTGGTTTAACTCCTGGACCAGTTTAACCTCCCAAACTGGGACCAGTTTAACTCCCAAACTGGGACTGGTTAAACATCCGAACTGGGGCTGGTTCAATTCCCGAACTGGGACCAGTTTAACTACTGAACTGGGACCAGTTTTATTCTCAAACTGGGACAGGTTTAATTCTAATACTGGGACCAGTTTAACACCTGAACTGGGACCAGTTTAACTCCTGAACTGGGACCAGTTTAACTCCTGAACTGGGACTGGTTTAACAACTGAACTGGGACCAGTTTAACACCTGAACTGGGACCAGTTTAATTCCTGAACTGGGACAGGTTTAACACCTGAACTGGGACCAGTTTGACTCCTGAACTGGGACCAGTTTAATTCCCGAACTGGGACCAGTTTAACTCCTGAACTGGGATCAGTTCAAGTCCCCAACTGGGACCAGTTTGACTCCAGTACTGGGACCAGTTTAATTCCCAAACTGGGACCAGTTTGACTCTTGAACTGGGACTGGTTAAACATCCGAACTGGGGCTGGTTCAATTCTCGGACTGAGACCAGTTTAACTCCCATACTGGGACCAGTTTAATTGGATTAAAATTGGAATTAATTGGATTAAAATGTGAATCAGGTTGATTAAAATTGGGATAAATTGAATTAAGATGGGATTAAATTGGATTAAATGGGAATAAATTGGAAATAAATTGGATTAAAATGGGAATTAATTGGATAAAAATGTGAATAAATTGGATTAAAATAGGAATTAATTGGATTAAAATTGGAATTAATTGGATTAAAACGGGAATTAATTTGATTAAATGGTAATTAATTAGAAATAAATTTGATTAAAACGGGAATTAATTGAATAAAAATGGGTATAAATTGAATTAAAATGGGAATAAATTGGGGTAAAATGGGAATAAATTGAATTAAGACGGGAATAAATTGGATTAATTAACTTCCATTAATTATTTTTAATGATTTCATTGATTTTTCCAGGTGGGAAAAAAGCGGGATTTGGGATTGGCCTCGAAGAATTCCCGGGTTTATTTTGGGAAATCCGAATTTGGGGCAGAATTCTCCAAAATCACCGTTCCCGGTTCCGTCCTGGAGTCCTGAAATCTTCCTCTTCCTCCTCTTCCTCCTCTTCCTCCTCATCTTCCTCTTCCTCTTCCTCCTCCTCTTCCTCTTCCCTCATTTTTTTGGGAAAATTATCGGGATTTTGGGACTCATCTCGCTACTCCTTCTGCTCTTCCTCTTCCTCCTCCTCCTCCTCCTCTCTATTTTTTTTGGGAGAACCGAGGGGATTTGGGATCCATCCCGCTACTCCTCTTCCTCCTGCTCCTCCCTCATTTTTTTGGGGAAAATTATCAGGATTTTGGGATTCTTCCCACTACTCCTTCTGCTCTTTCTCCACCTCTTCCTCCTCCTCTCTATTTTTTTTGGGAAAACTGAGGGGATTTGGGATCCATCCCGCTACTCCTCTTCTTCCTCCTCCCCTTCCCTCATTTTTTTGGGGAAAATTATCGGGATTTTGGGACTCATCTCGCTACTCCTTCTGCTGCTCCTCCTCCTCTTCCCTCATTTTTTTGGGAAAACTGATGGAATTTTGGGATCCCTCCTTCCTCTTCTTCCTCTTCCTCCTCCTCTACCTCTTCCCCTATTTTTTTTGGGAAAACCGATGGAATTTTGGGATCCAGCCTGCTCCTCTTCCTCCTCCTCCTTCTCCTCCTCTTCCCTCATTTTTTTGGGGAACATTATCGGGATTTTGGGACTCATCTCGCTACTCCTTCTGCTCTTCCTCTTCCTCCTCCTTTTCCTCTTCCTCTTCTTCTCTCATTTTTTTGGGAAAACCGATGGAATTTTGGGTGGAATTCCTCAACATCGCCATGGTTCTTCCTCTTCCTTTTCCTCCTCTTTTTCCCTCTTTTTTTTTTTTTTTGGGAAAATTTAGGGGATTTTGGGATCCATCCTTCCTCCTTCTGCTCTTCTTCTTCCTCTTCCTCCTCCTCTCTCATTTTTTTGGGAAAACCGACGGAATTTTGGGTGGATTCCTCCAACATCGCCATTCCCAGTTGGATCCATCCTAGAATCCTAAACTCGCCTTCCTCTTCCTCTTCCTCTTCATCCTCTTCCACTTCTTCCTCCTTTTCCTCCTCCTCTTCCTCCTCTTTTCTCATTTTTTTGGGAAAACCGATGGAATTTTGGGTGGAATTCCTCAACATCGTCATCGCTCTTCCTCTTCCTTTTCCTCCTCTTCTTCCCTCTTTTTTTTTTTTTTTGGGAAAATTTAGGGGATTTTGGGATCCATCCTTCCTCCTTTTGCTCTTCCTCTTCCTCCTCCTCTCTCATTTTTTTGGGAAAACCGATGGAATTTTGGGTGGATTCCTCCAACATCACCATTCCCAGTTGGATCCATCCTGGAATCCTTAACTCCTCTTCCTCCTCCTCTTCCTCTTCCTCCTCTTCTTCCTTTTCTTCTCTCATTTTTTTTGGGAAAATTATTGGGATTTTGGGTCTCATCCCAATACTCCTCCTGCTCTTCCTCTTCCTCTTCCTCTTCTTCTTCCTCATCCTCTTCCTCCTCTTCTTCCTCTTCCTCTTCATCTTCTTCCTCTTTGTCCTCTTCTTCCTCCTCCTCTTCCTCTTCCCTTTTTTTTTTGGGGAAAATTATTGGGATTTTGGGACTCATCCCACTACTCCTCCTGCTCTTCCTCCTCCTCTTCCCTCATTTCTTTGGGGAAAATTATCAGGATTTTGGGACTCATCCTGTTACTCCTTCTGCTCTTCCTCTTCCTCCTCTTCCTCTTCCTCTTCCTCCTTCTCTTCCTCTTCCTCCTCTTCTCTCATTTTTTTGGGAAAACTGACGGAATTTTGGGTGGATTCCTCCAACATCGCCATTCCCAGTTGGATCCATCCTGGAATCCTAAACTCCTCTTCCTCTTCCTCTTCCTCCTCTTCTTCCTTTTCTTCTCTCATTTTTTTGGGGGAAAATTATCAGGATTTTGGGACTCCTCTCGCTACTTCTGTTCTTCCTCCTCCTCCTCCTCTTCCTCTTCCTCTTCCTCTTCCTCTTCCTCTTCCTCCTCTTCCCTCATTTTTTTGGGGAAAATTACCAGGATTTTGGGACTCGTGCCACTACTCCTTCTGCTCTTCCTCCTCTTCCTCTTCCTCCTCTTCTTCCTCCTCCTTTTCCTTTTCTTCTCTCATTTTTTTGGGGAAAATTATCGAGATTTTGGGACTCATCTCGCTACTCCTCTTCCTCTTCTTCCTCCTCCTCCTTTTCCTCTTCCTCCTCTTCCTCTTCATCTTCATCTTCCTCCTCCTTTTCCTTCTTCCTTTTCTTCTCTCATTTTTTTGGCAAAACTGATGGAATGTTTGGGTGGAATTCTCCAACATTGTCATCGCTCTTCCTCTTCTTTCTCTTCCTCTTCCTCCTCCTCTTCCCTCATTTTTTTGAGGAAAATTATCAGGATTTTGGGACTCATCCCACTACTCCTCCTGCTCTTCCTCCTCCTCTTCCTCTCCTCTTCTCTCATTTTTTTGGGAAAACCGACAGAATTTTGGGTGGATTCGTCCAACATCGCCATTCCCAGTTGGATCCATCCTGGAATCCTTAACTCCTCTTCCTCCTCCTCCTCTTCCTTTTCTTCTCTCATTTTTTTGGGGAAAATTATCAGGATTTTGGGACTCATCTCGCTACTCCTCTTCCTCCTCTTCCTCCTCCTCTTCCTCTTCGTCCTCCTCTCTCATTTTTTTGGGAAAACCGACGGAATTTTGGGTGGATTCCTCCAACATCGCCATTCCCAGTTGGATCCATCCTGGAATCCTAAACTCCTCTTCCTCTTCCTCTTCCTCTTCCTCTTCCTCCTCCTGTTCCTTATCTTCTCTCATATTTTTTGGGAAAATTACTGGGATTTTGGGTCTCATCCCAATACTCCTCCTGCTCTTCCTCTTCCTCTTCTTCTTCCTCATCCTCTTCCTCCTCCTCTTCTTCCTCTTCCTCTTCATCTTCTTCCTCTTCATCCTCTTCTTCCTCCTCCTCTTCCTCTTCCCTCATTTTTTTGGGGAAAATTATCGGGATTTTGGGACTCATCCCACTACTCCTCCTGCTCTTCCTCCTCCTCTTCCCTCATTTCTTTGGGGAAAATTATCAGGATTTTGGGACTCATCCTGTTACTCCTTCTGCTCTTCCTCTTCCTCCTCTTCCTCTTCCTCTTCCTCCTTCTCTTCCTCTTCCTCCTCTTCCCTCATTTTTTTGGGGAAAATTACCAAGATTTTGGGACTCGTGCCACTACTCCTTCTGCTCTTCCTCCTCTTCCTCTTCCTCTTCCTTTTCTTCTCTCATTTTTTTTTGGGAAAATTATAGAGATTTTGGGACTCATCCCGCTACTCCTCTTCCTCCTCCTCTTCTTCCTCCTCCTTCTTTTCCTCTTCCTCCTCTTCCTCTTCATCTTCCTCTTCCTCCTCCTTTTCCTTCTTCCTTTTCTTCTCTCATTTTTTTGGCAAAACCGATGGAATTTTGGGTGGAATTCTCCAGCATCATCATCACTCTTCCTCTTCCTTTTCCTCCTCTTCTTCCCTCTTTTTTTTTTTTTTTTGTGAAAATTTAGGGGATTTTGGGATCCATCCTTCCTCCTTTTGCTCTTCCTCTTCCTCTTCCTCCTCCTCTCTCATTTTTTTGGGAAAACCGACAGAATTTTGGGTGGATTCCTCCAACATCGCCATTCCCAGTTGGATCCATCCTGGAATCCTAAACTCCTCTTCCTCCTCCTCTTCCTCCTCCTCTTCCCTCAATTTTTTGGGGAAAATTATCGGGATTTTGGGACTCATACCACTATTCCTTCTGCTCTTCCTCCTCCTCCTATTTTTTTTTTGGGCAAACCGAGGGAATTTGGGATCCATCCCACTACTCCTCTTCCTCCTGCTCCTCATTTTTTTGGGGAAAATTATCGGGATTTTGGGACTCAACCCTCTACTCCTTCTGCTCTTCCTCTTCCTTCTCCTCTTCTTCCTCCTCCTCTCTATTTTTTTTTTTTGGGAGAACCGAGGGGATTTGGGGATCCAACCTTACTCCTGCTACTCTTCCTCTTCCCTCATTTTTTTGGGAAAACCGATGGAATTTTGGGATCCATCCTTCCTCCTCTTCCTCTTCCTCCTCCTCTTCCTCTTCCCTTATTTTTTTTGGGAAAACCGATGGAATTTTGGGATCCAACCTGCTCCTCTTCCTCCTCTTCCTCCTCCTCCTCCTCCCTCATTTTTTTGGGGAAAATTATCAGGATTTTGGGATTCTTCCCACTACTCCTTCTGCTCTTCCTCTTCCTCTTCTTCTTCCTCCTCCTCTTCCTCTCTCATTTTTTTAGGGAAAATTAGCAGGATCTTGGGACTCATCTTGCTACTCTTCTTCCTCTTCCTCCTCCTCCTCTTCCTCTTCCTTTTCTTCTCTCATTTTTTGGGTAAACCGACAGAATTTTGGGTGGATTCCTCCAACATCGCCATTCCCAGTTGGATCCATCCTGGAATCCTAAACTCCTCTTCCTCTTCCCTCATTTTTTTAGGGAAAATTATCAGGATTTTTGAACTCATCCCTCTACTCCTTCTGCTCTTCCTCTTCCTCCTCCTCCTCCTCGTCCTCCCTCAGCCGGTACTTGAGGCGCCGCAGGGGCTCGGTCAGGCTGCGCCGTGGAAAACTCTGGAAATCCTCGCGCTCCTGGAAGTTCCTGTCCAGCAGCTCGGCCGCTTCCCTCCAGTTCTGGAAGCAGGAAATTCCCAAATCCCGAATTTCCCGCACGGCGTTGGGCACCAGGACGGCGCCGCTCGGAGCCAGCACCACCACGGACGGCAGCTCCGAGACCCCGAAACGATCCTGCAGCTCCCTGGGGGGAGATTTGGGGGAAATTGGGGGAAATTGGAAAATTAGGGGGGAAATGGAGGAAAACTGGGGGAAATTTGGGGAAAATTTGGGGGGAAATGGAGGAAAATTGGGGGAAATTTGGGGTGGAAATGGAGGAAAATTGGGGGAAATTTGGGGGAAATTTGGGGGGAAATGGAGGAAAATTGGGGGAAAATTGGGGGAAAATTGGGGGAAAATTGGGGGAAAATGGAGGAAAATTGGGGGAAAATTGGGGAAAATTTGGGGGGAAATGGGGGAAATTTGGGGGAGATTTGGGGGAAAATTGGGGGGAAATGGAGGAAAATTGGGGGGAAATTGGGGAAGTTTGGAGGGGAATTGGGAAGTTTGGGGGATTTGGGGGGATTGGGGGAATGGGAAAAATGGGGGAGAAATGGGGAAATTGGGGAGAAATGAGAAATTTGGGGAGATTGGGGGATTTGGGGATTTGGGGGGAAATTGGGGAATTGGGGGATTTGGGGGAAATTGGGGGGATTGTGGGAATTGGGAGGAAATTGGAGGGATTGGGAGAATTGGGGGGAATTGGGAAATTTGGGGGAATTTAGGGAATTGAGAAATTTGGGGAATGGGGAATGAGGGGAAATTTGGGGAGAAATTGGGGGGATTGGAGGGAAATTGGGAGATTGGGAGGAAATTGGGAAATTGGGGGGATTTGGGGGGGAAATTGGGGATTTGGGGAATTGGGAGGAAATTGGAGGGATGGGGGATTGGGAGAATTGGGAGAATTGGGGGGAATAGGGGAATTTGGGAGGAGATTGGGGATTTGAGGGGATTTGGGGGATTTGGGAAATTGGGGGAAAATTGGGGGGATTTGGGGGAAATTTGGGGGGAAATGGAGGAAAATTGGGGGAAATTTGAGGGGAAATTGGGGGATTTGGGGGGATTGGGGGAATGGGAAAAATGGGGGGGAAAAGGGGAAATTGGGGAGAAATGAGAAATTTGGGGAGATTGGGTGATTTGGGGAATTGGGGGATTGGGAGGAAATTTGGGGATTTGGGGGAAATTGGGGGATTTGGGAGATTTGCGGGAAATTGGGGGATTGGGGGGAATTGGGGGAAATTGGGGGAAATTGGGGGAAATTGGGGGATTTGGGGATATTTGGGGATTTGGGGGGTTTGGGGAATTTGGGGGATTTGGGGGAATTGGGAGAATTGGGGGGAATGGGGGGATTTGGGGGGGAAATTGGGGAATTGGGAAATTTGGGGGAATTTGGGGAACAGGGAATGGGGGGAAATTGGGGAGAAATTGGGGGGATTGGGAGGAGATTGGGGGGATTGGGGGATTTGGGGGATTTGGGGAAAATTGGGGGATTTGGGGAATTCGGTGGATTTGGGGAATTTGGGGGGATTGGGGGGATTGGGGGCAAATTGGGGGATTGGGAGGAGATTGGGGGATTTGGGGGGATTTGGGTAATTGAGGGGATTGGGGGATTGGGGAAATTGGGAAAATTTGGGGGGAAATTGAGGAAATTTGGGGGGAAATGGGAAAGTTTGGGGGATTTGGGGGGATGGGGGGAATGGGAAAATGGGGGGAAATGGGGAAATTGGGGAGAAATGAGAAATTTGGGGAGATTGGGGGATTTGGGGGGAATTTGGGGGAAAATTGGGGGAAATTTGGGGGCAAATTGGGAAATTTGGGGGGATTGGGGAATTGGGGAAATTGGGGGAATTGGGAAGTTTGGGGGATTTGGGGGAATTGGGGAAATTGGGGAAATTTGGGGGGAAATTGGGGAAATGGCAGAATTGGGGAAATTTAGGGGGAAAATTGAGGGAATGGGGGAAAATTGGGAGAATTAGGGGGGAAATGGGGAAATTGGGGGAAATGGGAAACAGGGATTGGGGAAAGGGCAGAAAAGGGAAAAGGGGGAAAATTGGACAGTGTCACCTTCCCTCACCTGTCCTCACCTGTCCCACACCTACCAAAGGTGTCCCCACCCAGCCACACCTGTCCTGACCGGTGTTACCTGTCCCTCACCTGTCCCTCACCGGTCCTCACCTATTGTAGGTGTCCCCACCCATCCCCACCTGTGCTCACCTGTCCCAGGTGCGCTCACCTGTGCTCACCTGTGCTCACTTGTCTCACCTGTCCCACCTGTGCTCACCTGTCCCACCTGTGCTCACCTGTCTGCACCTGTTCCTCACCTCCCAAAGATGTCCCCACCTGTCCCAGCTGTGCTCACCTGTCTCACCTGTCCCAGGTGGGGATGAGAGAGGGTGGAGGAGGGTGAGTGGGACAAGGTGGGCACAGGTGAGGGAGAGATGAGGAACAGGTGAGGGGCAGGTGGGGATGGGTGAGGACACCTGCAACAGGTGAGGACAGGTGAGAATAGCTTTGGTAGGTGAGGACAGGTGGGAACAGGTGAACACAGGTGGGAACAGGTGAGGACAGGTGGGACAGGTGAACACAGGTGGGAACAGGTGAGAACACAGGTGGGAACAGGTGAGGGACTGGTGGAACAGGTGAGGACAGGTGAGCACAGGTGGAAACACCTTTGGTAGGTAAGGGACAGGTGGGAACAGGTGAACACAGGTGGGAACAGGTGAGGACAGATGGGAACACAGGTGGGAACAGGTGAGAACAGGTGGGAACAGGTGAACACAGGTGGGACAGCTGAACACAGGTGGGAACAGGTGAGGACACAGGTGGGAACAGGTGAGAACACAGGTGGGACAGGTGAACACAGGTGGGAACAGGTCAACACAGGTGGGACAGCTGAACACAGGTGGGAACAGGTGCAGACAGGTGGGAACAGGTGAGCACAGGTGGGAACAGGTGAGAAACAGGTGGGAACAGGTGAGGACAGGTGGGAACAGGTGAGAAACAGGTGGGAACAGGTGAGGACAGGTGGGAACAGGTGAGAAACAGGTGGGAACAGGTGAGGAAGAGGTGGGAACAGGTGAGGACAGGTGGGACAGGTGAGGAACAGTTGGAACAGGTGAACACAGGTGGGAACATCTGAGGACAGGTGGGAACAAGTGAACACAGGTGTGCCAGGTGAGGACAGTTGGGACAGGTGATCACAGGTGGGACCAGGTGATCACAGGTGGGATGGATGAACACAGGTGGGACCAGGTGAACACAGGTGCCCCAGGTGAGCACAGGTATCCCAGTTTCGCTCACCTGCCGAGCCGATCCCCGTAGGGCAGCGCCAGCCAGGTGCGCGGCATGTCCCTCAGGTAGCGCAGGTGCTCCTGCTTACACCTGTCCTGGCCCAGGTAGATCAGCCCCAGCTGCTCCTGTCCCACCTGTCCCACCTGTGCTCACCTGTCCCAGCTGTGCTCACCTGTCTCACCTGTCCCAGGTGGGGATGAGAGAGGGTGCAGGAGGATGAGTGGGACAAGGTGGGCACAGGTGAGGGAGAGAAGAGGAACAGGTGAGGGGCAGGTGAGGAACTGGTGAGGACAGGTGAGAACAGCTTTGGTAGGTGAAGAACAGGTGGGAACAGGTGAGGATGGGTGGGAACAGGTGATCACAGGTGGGAACAGGTGAGGACAGGTGGAACACGTGGGAACACCTTTGGTAGGTGAGGGACAGGTGGGAGCAGGTGAACACAGATGGGAACAGGTGGGGACAGGTGCCCCAGGTGAGCACAGGTATCCCAGTTTCGCTCACCTGCCGAGCCGATCCCCGTAGGGCAGCGCCAGCCAGGTGCGCGGCATGTCCCTCAGGTAGCGCAGGTGCTCCTGCTCGCACCTGTCCTGGCCCAGGTAGACCAGCCCCAGCTGCTCCTGTCCCACCTGTGCTCACCTGTCCCACCTGGGCTCACCTGTCAGCACCTGTTCCTCACCCCCCAAAGGTGTCCCCACCTGTCCCAGCTGTGCTCACCTGTCTCACCTGTCCCAGGTGGGGATGAGAGAAGGTGGAGGAGGATGAGTGGGACAAGGTGGGCACAGGTGAGGGATAGAAGAGGAACAGGTGAGGAACAGGTGAGGATGGGTGGGGACACCTGTAACAGGTGGGGACAGGTGGGGACAACTTTGGTAGGTGAGGGACAGGTGGGAACAGATGAACACAGGTGGGAACAGGTGAGGAACAGGTGAGGAACAGGTGGGAACAGGTGGGAACAGGTGAGGACAGGTGGGAAAGATCAACACAGGTAGGAACAGGTGAACACAGGTGGGAACAGGTGAACACAGGTGGGAACAGGTCAACATAGGTGGGACAGGTGAGGACAGGTGGGACAGGTGAACACAGGTGGGAACAGGTGAGGACAGGTGGGACAGGTGAACACAGGTGGGAACAGGTGGGAACAGGTGAGAACACAGGTGGGAACAGGTGGGAACAGGTGAGGGACTGGTGGAACAGGTGAGGACAGGTGAGCACAGGTGGGACAGGTGAGAACAGGTGAGCACAGGTGGAAACACCTTTGCTAGGTAAGGGACAGGTGGGAACAGGTGAACACAGTTGGGAACAGGTGAGGACAGTTGGGAACAGGTGAGGACAGGTGGCACAGGTGGGAACACCTTTGGTAGGTGAGGACAGGTGGGAACAGGTGAACACAGGTGGGAACAGGTGAGGACAGATGGGAACACAGGTGGGAACAGGTGAGGACAGATGGGAACACAGGTGGGAACAGGTGAACACAGGTGGGAACAGGTGAGGACAGATGGGACAGGTGAGGAACAGGTGGGAACAGGTGGGAACAGGTGAGGACAGGTGGGAACAGGTGAGGAACAGGTGGGAACAGGTGAGGAACAGGTGAGGACAGGTGGAACAGGTGAGGAACAGGTGAGGACAGGTGGGAACAGGCGAACACAGGTGGGAACAGGTGAGGACAGGTGAACACAGGTGGGAACAGGTGAACCCAGGTGGGAACAGGTGGGGACAGGTGAACACAGGTGGGAACAGGGGAGGAACAGGTGAGAACACCTTTGGTAGGTGAGGAACAGGTGAGGAACAGGTGAGGATGGGTGGGGACAGCTGTAACAGGTGAGGACAGGTGAGAACAGCTTTGGTAGGTAAGGGACAGATGGGAACAAGTGAGCACAGGTGAGAGGTGAACACAGGTGGGAACAGGTGAGAACAGGTGAGAACACAGGTGGGAACAGGTGAGGGACTGGTGGAACAGGTGAGGACAGGTGAACACAGGTGGGAACACCTTTGGTAGGTAAGGGACAGGTGAGAACAGGTGAGCACAGGTGGAAACAGATGAACACAGGTGGGAACAGCTGAACACAGGTGGGAACAGCTGAACACAGGTGGGACCAGGTGAACACAGGTGTGCCAGGTGAGGACAGTTGGGACAGGTGATCACAGGTGGGAACAGGTGAGGAATAGGTGAGAACAGGTGAACACAGGTGGGACAGGTGAGAACAGGTGAACACAGGTGGGAACAGGTGAGCACTGGTGGGAACACCTTTGGTAGGTGAGGGACAGGTGGGAACAGGTGAACACAGGTGGGAACAGGTGGGGACAGATGGGAACAGGTGAACACAGGTGGGACCAGATGAACACAGGTGTGCCAGGTGAGGACAGTTGGGACAGGTGATCACAGGTGGGATAGATGAACACAGGTGGGAACAGGTGGGGACAGGTGTCCCAGGTGAGCACAGGTGCCCCAGGTGAACACAGGTATCCCAGGTGAGCACAGCTATCCCAGGATCGCTCACCTGCCAAGCCGATCCCCGTAGGGCAGCGCCAGCCAGGTGCGCGGCATGTCCCTCAGGTAGCGCAGGTGCTCCTGCTCGCACCTGTCCTGGCCCAGGTAGACCAGCCCCAGCTGCTCCTGTCCCACCTGTGCTCACCTGTGCTCACCTGTGCTCACCTGTGCTCACCTGTCCCACCTGTGCTCACCTGTGCTCACCTGTGCTTGCCTGGGCTCATCTGTCCCACCTGTGCTCACCTGTGCTCACCTGTCCCACCTGTGCTCACCTCCCGAAGGTGTCCCCACCTGTCCCACCCATCCCCATCTGTCCCTCACCTGTCCATAACCTGTTGTAGGTGACCTCACCTGTCCCACCTGGGTTTACCTGTCTGCACCTGTGCTCACCTGTCCCACCTGGGTTTACCTGTGCTCACCTGTGCTCACCTGTCCCACCTGTGGTCACCTGTCTGCACCTGTTCCTCACCTCCCAAAGGTGTCCCCACCTGTCCCAGCTGTGCTCACCTGTCTCACCTGTCCCAGGTGGGGATGAGAGAAGGTGGAGGAGGGTGAGTGGGACAAGGTGGGCACAGGTGAGGGAGAGATGAGGAACAGGTGAGGGGCAGGTGAGGACAGGTGGGAACAGGTGAGGGAGAGGTAGGACAGGTGAACAGAGGTGGGAACAGGTGAGAACACAGGTGGGACAGGTGAGGACAGGTGAGAACAGCTTTGGTAGGTGAGGTACAGGTGGGAACAGGTGAGCACAGGTGAGGACAGGTGATCACAGGTGGGAACAGGTGAGAACAGGTGGGAGCAGGTGGGAACAGGTGAGAACAGGTGAGAACAGGTAGGAACAGGTGGGAACAGGTAGGAACAGGTGAGAACAGGTAGGAACAGGTGGGAACAGGTGGGAACAGGTGAACACAGGTGGGAACAGGTGTGGAGAGGTGGGAACAGGTGAGGGACAGGTGGGAACAGGTGAACACAGGTGGGAACAGGTGGGAACAGGTGAGCACAGGTGGGACAGGTGAGGACAGGTGAACACAGGTGGGAACACCTTTGGTAGGTGAGGACAGGTGGGAACAGTTGAGGACAGATGGGAACACAGGTGGGAACAGGTGGGAACAGGTGAGGAACAGATGGGAACAGGTGAACACAGGTGTGCCAGGTGAGGACAGTTGGGACAGGTGATCACAGGTGGGACCAGGTGAGCACAGGTATCCCAGGTGATCACAGGTGCCCCAGGTGAGCACAGGTATCCCAGGTGAGCACAGGTATCCCAGTTTCGCTCACCTGCCGAGCCGATCCCCGTAGGGCAGCGCCAGCCAGGTGCGCGGCATGTCCCTCAGGTAGCGCAGGTGCTCCTGCTCGCACCTGTCCTGGCCCAGGTAGATCAGCCCCAGCTGCTGGGGCCGCTCCTGGTGCGCGGGGTCGGTGAGGCGGCTCCAGAAGCGGCGCAGGCGGGGCTCGAACTCGCGGCAGCGCGGGCAGCGGCGCGCCCCGAACAGCAGCAGCAGGAGCCGATTGTCCAGCGCCGCGCGCAGCTCCCGCTCCGTGTCCAGCCGGGAATCGGGGCGGGAGCGCAGCAGGGAACGGCCCTGGAACAGCGACCAGGCCATGGGAGCGGGGGGAATAATTGGGGTTTGTGGAGGGAAAAAAATGGGGTTTTTGGAGGAAAATAATTGGGATTTTTAGGGAGAAAAATGGGATTTTTAGAGAGAAAAAAGGGATTTTTCACGTAAAAATTTGGATTTTAGAGGAAAAGAATTGGATTTTTAGAGAGAAAAAATTGGGATTTTTGGAGGAAAATAATTGGGATTTTTGGAGGGAAAAATGGGATTTTTAGAGGGAAAAATTGGATTTTTAGAGGGAAAAAAATTGGATTTTTAGAGAGAAAAAATTGGGATTTTTGGAGAGAAAAATGGGATTTTTAGATAGAAAAAAAAAGAGGATTTTTGGAGCTAAAAATTGGGTTTTTGGAGGAAAAAAAAAGGATTTTTAGAGAGAAAAATATGGGATTTTTAGAGGGAAAAATGGGATTTTTAGAGGGAAAAAAATTGGGATTTTTGGAGGAAAAAATGGGATTTTTGGAGGAAAATAATTGGGATTTTTGGAGGAAAAAATGGAATTTTTAAAGAGAAAAAAGGGATTTTTAGAGAGAAAAAATGGGATTTTTCGTGTAAAATTTTGGATTTTTAGAGGAAATAATTGGGATTTTTGGAGGAAAAAATGGGATTTTGGAGGGAAAAATGGGATTTTTAGATAGAAAAAAAGAGAGGATTTTTGGAGCTAAAAATTGGGGTTTTGGAGGAAAAAAAATTTGATTTTTAGAGAGGAAAATGGGATTTTTAAGGGGGAAAATAAAAGGGATTTTTGGAGGAAAATAATTGGGATTTTTGGAGGATAAAATGGGATTTTTGGAGGAAAAAATGGAATTTTTAGAGAGAAAAATGGGATTTTTAGAGAGAAAAAATGGGATTTTTAGAGGAAAAATTTGGATTTTTAGAGGAAAAAAATGGGATTTTTGGAGAGAAAAAATTGGGATTTTTAGAGAGAAAAAATGGGATTTTTAGAGGGAAAAATGAGATTTTTGGGGGAAAAATATTTGGGATTTTTGGAGGGAAAAATGGGATTTTTAGAGAGAAAAATGGGATTTTTAGAGGGAAAATAAAAGGGATTTTTGGAGGAAAATAATTGGGATTTTTGGAGGATAAAATGGGATTTTTGGAGGAAAAAATTGAATTTTTGGAGGAAAAAATTTTGGATTTTTAGAGGAAAAATGGGATTCTTAAAGAGAAAAAAATTTTGAGATTTTAGAGGGAAAAAAAGATGGGAATTTTGGAGCCAAAAATGGGATTTTTGGAGGAAAGAAAAAGGTATTTTTAGAGAAAAAAAATGGATTTTTAGAGAGAAAAAAATGGGACTTTTGTAGCCAAAAAATGGGATTTATACAGAGAAAAAGTGAGACTTTTGGAGAAAAAAAATGGGATTTTTAGAGAGAAAAATGGGATTTTTGGAGCAAAAATATGGGGTTTTTAGCATAAAAAATTGCATTTTTAGAGGGGAAAGAAGGGATTTTTAGAGGGGAAAAAATTGGATTTTTAGAGAGAAAAAATGGGATTTTTAGAGAAAAAACATGGAGTTTTTAGGATCCAAAAATGGGATTTTTGGAGAGAAAAAAATTGGATTTTTGGAGGAAAAAATGGGATTTTTAGGGGAAAAAAATGGGAATTTTATCCTTAAAAAAATGAGATTTTGGGGGGGAAAATGGAAATTTTATCCCTAAAAAACTTGAGATTTTGGAGTAAAAAAGGGGTGAAAAATGGGAATTTTATCTTTAATAAAAAATTGAGATTTGGGGGTTAAAAAGGGTTGAAAAATGGGAATTTTATCCCGAAATTGGCGGGATAAAAAAGGGGCCGGAGCTCCCTGGGGAGCGTCCCTGCCGAGCCCGGATTGGGAACAATCGGATTAATTAACGAGATCATTAAAGGATTAATTAACGGCCGGGGAGGGGGAGGGGTGGGAAGGGATGGGGGAGGGGTGATTAAAAAAAAAATGGGATTTTTATCTAAAAAAATGGGGATTTTATCTAAAAAAATGAGGTTTTTAACCCCCAAAAATGGAGTTTTTAATCCCAAAAATTAAGGTTTTAGTCATAAAAATGGGATTTTTATCCCCAAAAATAGGGGTTTTATAAAAAAAAGAGGATTTTATCCCAAAAAATTGAGTTTTAGCCATAAAAATGGGATTTTTATCCCCAAAAATGGGGAGTTTATCTAAAAAATGAGGTTTTTAGCCCCCAAAAAAGAAGTTTTTAATCCCAAAAAATGGGGGTTTAGTCATAAAAATGATATTTTTCTCCCCAAAAATGGGGGTTTTATAAAAAAAAGAGGCTTTTATTTAAAAAATAATCGCAATTTGAGCCATAAAAATGGGAGGTTATTAAAAAAATGAGGTTTTTAGCCCCCCAAAAATGGAGTTTTTAATCCCAAAAATTGAGGTTTTAGCCATAAAAATGGGATTTTTCTCCCTAAAAATGCGGTTTTTTATTCGAAAAAGAGGATTTTTTTTTCCAAAAACTTGTGGTTTGAGCCATAAAAATTGAGGTTTCAGCCATAAAAATGAGATTTTTTTTCTACAAAATGGGGTTTTATTTAAAAAAGAGGATTTTATCCCCCAAAAAATGGGTTTTAGTCATAAAAATGAGATTTTTCTCCCCAAAAATGGGGGTTTTATTTAAAAAAAAGAGGATTTTTTCCCCAAAAATTGGAATTTAACCCTAGAAATGGGAGTTTATTCATAAAAATGGGATTTTTCTCCCCAGAAAAAGACGTTTTTATATAAAAAAGAGGATTTTATCCCCAAAAAATGGAGGTTTTAGCCATAAAAATGGGATTTTTCTCCCCAAAAATGGTGGTTTTATCCCAAAAAATGGGGATTTTATCCCAAAAAAAGGGAGGATTTTATCCCAAAAAATGGGGGTTTAGCCATAAATACGAGGGTTTTATTAAAAAATGGAGATTTTTATTAAAAAAAAGTGGGAGTTTTATTTTTAAAAAGGGGATTTTTTATCCAAAAATCTTTTAAAAAAGGGGGATGGAAACCCTAAAACAAGAAGATGGAAACACCAAAATAAAAGGATGGAAACCCCAAAAAGGGACTGGGGGTTAAAAAGGGGGATGGAAACCCTAAAAAAAGAAATGGAAACACCAAAAATAAAGGATGGAAACCCCAAAAAATGATTGAGGGTTAAAAATGGGAATGGAAACCCCAAAATAAAGGGACAGAAATCTCAAAAAAAGTGATGGAAACCCCAAAATAAAGGATGGAAACTCCAAAAAAAGAAATGGAAATAACAAAATAAAAGGATGGAAACCCAAAAAAGGATTTGGGGTAAAAATGGGGATGGAAATCCCAAAAAGGGAATGGAAACCCCAAAAAAAGGGACAGAAATCCCAAAAAAAAAAGGGATGGAAACCCCAAAATAAAGGGATGGAAACCCCAAAAAATGATTGAGGGTTAAAAATGGGGATGGAAACCCCAAAATAAAGGATAAAAACCCCCAAAAAAGAAATGGAAATAACAAAATAAAAGGATGGAAAACCAAAAAAGGATTTGGGGTAAAAATGGGGATGGAAATCCCAAAAAGGGAATGGAAACCCCAAAAAAAGGGACAGAAATCTCAAAAATAAAGGGATGGAAACCCCAAAAAATGATTGAGTGTTAAAAATGGGGATGGAAACCCTAAAAAGAAAGGGATGGAAACCCCAAAAAAGCGACAGAAACCCAAAAAAAAAAGGGATGGAAACCCCAAATTAAAGGATGGAAACCCCAATAAAAAGATCAGGGGGATAAAAGGGGATGGAAACCCTAAAAAAAGAAGATGGAAACCCCAAAATAAAAGGATGGAAACCCCAAAAATAGGACGGAGACCCCAAAAAAAGGGATGGAAACCCTAAAAAAAAGGAGATGGAAACCCCAAATTAAAGGATGGAAACCCCAAAAAAGGATCAGGGGGATAAAAGGGGATGGAAACCCTGCCCAAAAAATAATGGGGGATTAAAAATGGGGTGGAAATCCCAAAATAAAGGGATGGAAATCCCAAAAGGAAAGGATGGAAATCCCAAAAAATGATGGGGGGTTAAAAATGGGGATGGAAACCCCAAAAATAAAGGGATGGAAACCCTAAAAAAGGATCGGAGGGGATAAAAGGGGGTGGAAATCCTAAAAAAAGAAGATGGAAACCCCAAAAATAAAGGATGGAAATCCCAAAAAAGGGATGGAAACCCCAAAAAAAGGACGGAAACCCCCCAAAAAACCCAGAAACCCCCAAAAAAGGGACAGAAATCCAAAAATAAAGGGATGGAAACCCCAAAAAAGGACGGAAACCCCCAAAAAAGGGACAGAACTCCCCCCAAAAAAGGACGGAAACCCCAAAAAGGGACGGAAATCCCAAAAGAAAGAGATAGAAAACCCCAAAAAACGATGGAAATCCCCCAGAAAAAAAATGAAAATCCCAAAATAAAGGGACAGAAACTCCCCCAAAAAGGGAGGAAAAACCCCAAAAAGGAACAGAAACCCCCAAAAAAGGATCGGGGGGGATAAAAGGGGACGGAAACCCTAAAAAAAGAAGATGGAAACCCCAAAAATAAAGGATGCAAACCCCGAAATAAAGGGACAGAAATCCCAAAAATAAAAGGATGGAAACCCCAAAAATGATTGGGGAGTTAAAAATGGGGATGGAAACCCTAAAAAGAAAGGGATGGAAACCCCAAAAAAGCGACAGAAACCCAAAAAAAAAAGGGATGGAAACCCCAAATTAAAGGATGGAAACCCCAAAAAAGGATCAGGGGGATAAAAGGGGATGCAAACCTCCCCCAAAAAATAATGGGGGGTTAAAAATGGGGATGGAAATCCCAAAATAAAGGGATGGAAACCCAAAAATAAAGTGACAGAAACCCCAAAAAAGGATTGGGGGGGGATAAAAGGGGATGGAAACCCTAAAAAAAGAAGATGGAAACCCCAAAATGAAAGGATGGAAACCCTGAAATAAAAGGATGGAAACCCCAAAAAAGGACAGAACTCCCCCCAAAAAAGGAACGGAAACCCCAAAAAGGGACAGAAACCCAAAAATAAAGGGATGGAAACCCCAAAATGAAAGGATGGAAACCCCCAAAAATGATTGGGGGTTAAAAATGGGGCTAAAAACCCTAAAAATAAAGGGACGGAAACCCCAAAAAAGGATCGGAGGGGATAAAAGGGGATGGAAACCCTAAAAAAAGAAGATGGAAATCCCAAGAATAAAGGATACAAACCCCAAAAAAGGACAGAAACCCCACAAAAAAAGAAATGGAAACACCAAAAACAAAGGATGGAAACCCCAAAAAAGGACGGAAACCCCAAAAAGGGATGGAAATCCCAAAAGAAAGAGATAGGAAACCCCAAAAAACGATGGAAATCCCCCCAAAAAGGATGAAAATCCCAAAATAAAAGGACAGAAACCCCCCCAAAAAGGGATGAAAAACCCGAAAAAAGGGATGAAAAACCCCAAAATAAAAGGGACAGAAACCCCAAAAAGGGACAGAAACCCCAAAAAGGGACGGAAACCCCATAAAGGTCAAAGGGCGAACCCCCCCAACCCCCCCTCCGAGATTTGGGATTTGGGACAATCGGATTAACGGGAGTGGGGGAGGGGCAGCGAGGGGGGGAGGGGCAGTGAGGGCACGGGGGGGGGGAGGGGTTGGGTTTGGGGTCACGGGTTTGGGGTTTTGGGGTTTTTGGGGTCCTGAGTTTGGGGTTTTGGGGTTTTTGGGGTCCCGGGATTGGGTTCTGGGGTCCCGGGATTGGGGATTTGGGGGTTCTGGGATTGGGAGATTTGAGTTTTTGGGGTCACGGGTTTGGGGATTTGGGGTCACAGGTTTGGGGTTTTGGGGTTTTGGGGGTCCCGGTTTTGGGGGATTTGGGGTTTTGGGGTCCTGGGTTTGGGGTTTTGGGGTGCCAGGTTTTGGGGATCTGGGGTTTTGGGTCCCGGGTTTTGGGGTTTTTGAGATCCCAGTTTTGGGGATTTGGGATTTGAGGTCCTGGGTTTTGGGGTTTTTGGGGTCCCGGTTTGAGGGATTTGGGTTTTTGGGGTCCCGTATTTGGGGGATTTGGGAATTTGGGGATCCCGGGTTTGGGTTTTTGGGGTCCCGGGTTTGGGGGATTTTGGTGTTTTGGGGTCCCGGGTTTGGGGTTTTTGTGGTGCCAGGTTTGGGGGATTTGGGTTTTGGGGGTCCCGGGTTTGGGGTTTTGGGTCCCGGGTTTTGGGGTTTTTGAGATCCCAGTTTTGGGGATTTGGGGTTTTGGGGGTCCCGGGTTTGGGTTTTTGGGGTCCCCGTTTTGGGGATTTGGGATTTTGGGGTCCCGGGTTTGGGAGTTTGGGGTTTTGGGGGTCCCGGGTTGGGGTTTTTGGGGTCCCTGGGTTTGGGGGTTTGGATGTCGGGAGATCCGGTTTTGGGGATTTGGGGTTTTGGGGTCCCCGGTTTGGGGCTTTTGGGGTCCGGGTTTTGGGGTTTTGTGATGCCGGGATTGGGGATTTGGGTTTCGGGGGTCCCGGTTTTGGGGTTTTTGTGATGCCGGGTTTTGGGGATTTGGGTTTTGGGGATCCCGGGTTTGGGTTTTTGGGGTGCCAGGTTTGGGGGATTTGGGGTTTTAGGTCCCGGGTTTTGAGATCCCAGTTTTGGGGATTTGGGAGTTTGGGGTCCCGGGTTTGGGGTTGTGGGGTCCCGGGTTTTGGGGTTTTGAGGTCCTGGATTTGGATTTTTGGGGTCCCGGTTCCAGGGATTTGGGAGTTTGGGGTCCCGGGTTTGGGTTTTTGGGTCCCGGGTTTGGGGGATTTTGGTTTTTAGGGTCCCGGGTTTGGGTTTTGGGAGTCCCGGATTTGGGGATTTGGGTTTTGGGGTCCCTGGTTTGGGGTTTTGGGTCCCAGGTTTTGGGGTTTTTGAGATCCCAGTTTTGGGGATTTGGGTTTTGGGGGTCCCGGGTTTGGGGGATTTGGGGTCCCGGGTTTTGGGGTTTGGATGTCGGGAGTCCCGGATTTGGGAATTTAGGGTCCCGGTTTTGGGGATTTGGGAGTTTGGGGTCCTGGGTTTGGGTTTTGGGGGCCCCGGATTTGGGGTTTTTGGGGTCCAGGGTTTGGGAGTTTGGATGTCGGGAGATCCGGATTTGGGGATTTGGGGTTTTGGGGTCCCGGTTTGAGGGATTTGGGTTTTTGGGGGTCCCGAATTTGGGAGTTTAGGGTTTTGAGGTCCCGGATTTGGGTTTTTGGGGTCCCGGTTTCGGGGATTTGGGAGTTTGGGGTCCCGAGTTTGGGAGTTTGGGAGTTTGGGGGTCCCGGGTTTTGGGGTTTTTGGGGTCCCGGGTTTGGGGATTTGGGTTTTTGGTGTGCCGGGGTTGGGGAATTTGGGGTTTTTGGGGTCCCAGGTTTGGGAGTTCGGATGTCGGGAGATCCGGATTTGGGAGTTTGGGGTTTTGCGGGTCCCGGTTTTAGGGTTTTTTGGGGTCCCGGGGTTGGGGAATTTGGGGTTTTGGGGTCTCAGGTTTGGGGATTTGGATTTTGGGGATCCCGGGTTTGGGGAGGGGGTTCTGGGATTGGGGGATTTAGGTTTTTGGGGTCCCAGGTTTGGGGGGTTTGCTATTCTGGTTTGGGGGATTTGAGTTTTGGAGGTCCTGGTTTTTAAGGATTTGAGTTTTGGGGGTCCCGGGTTTGGGGTTTTGGGGTCCCGGTTTTGGGGAGGGGTCCTGGGGTTTTGGGGTCCCCAAGGCCGTGGGGGTCCCTTTTGTGTGGTCCTGGATTTGGGGAGGCGAGCCTGGGATCATCGAGTTCTGATTTTGGGGACACAGGGCTCAGGGGGTCCCGATTTTGGGGGGGGGGGGGGTCCCGATTTTGGGGGGGGTCCCCAAACCTGGAGCGTTCCCGCGTTCCTCTACCCCCGCAAGGGGGCGCCAACAGCGCGTGGGCGTGGCCCCGTTGGCTCCACCCTATATTTGCATAACCCCGCCCCTTCCATCGTGACCTCTCCCCTTTTCCCGCCCCTCCTCTCACCCAATCAACTGCCGCCCGCCGCTCTGCCAACCAATAGGAACTCGTCGTTCCCCAGACCCCGCCTCTCTCCGCTTTTCCCCGCCCCTCCTCTTATCCAATCAGCTGCCGGCAGTTGCGCGGCCAACCAATAGGAACTCGCCGTTCCCTAGACCCCGCCTCCCGTGGGCGTGGCCTCGCCTGAGGCGGCGGTGGCGGGGCGGGAGCGGCGGCAGCCCCGGAGCCGCGGCCGCACCGGGAGGGCCCCGGGGAGGCCTCGGGAGCCCCGGAGCGGCCGCGGAGCCCGCGGGGAGAACCGGCCCGGCTCCCGCAGCCCCGAACCGAGCCCCGGAGGCTCCGCTGAGGCCTGAACCGGCCCCAGGATCCGCGTCCCGGACCCCCGGAGCCGCGGCCCGAATCCCTCGGTGAGACCTGAACCGGCCCCCGGAGCCTCGAACCGGACCCGGAACCTCGAACCGGACCCGAGAACCCCGAACCGAGCCCCGGAGCCTCATCGCAACCCCCGGAGCCTGACCCCCGCTGCCTGTCCGAGCCCCGGCCGGTGCCGGTTCCCGGTTCCCATTTTCCCATCCCGGTTCCCGTTCCCCTATCCCAGTTCTCTCACTGAGTCCCGAACCGGCTCCTCATCCCCGTCCCTCGTCCCGCAGCTCCGTCCCGGTCCCCGTTCCCGGCCGTTCCCCCATCCCGTTCCCGGTTATTCCCCGTTATTCCCGGTTATTCCCGGTTATTCCCGTCTATCCCCGTTTATTCCCGGCTATCCCGGGTTATTCCCGCTTGTTCTCGGCCTTTTTCCCATCCCGTTCCCGACTGTTCTCGGTTATTCCTGGTTATCCCATTTCTCCGGGTTATTCCCTTCTATCCCCGGTTATCCCCGGTTATTCCCGGCCGTTCCCGACTGTTCCCCCATCCCATTCCCGGTTATCCCGGCTGTCCCGGATTATTCCCGGTTATTCCCCATCCCATTCCCGGTTATTCCCGGTTATCCCCGGTTATTCCCGGTTGTTCCCGACAGTTCCCCCATCCCATTCCCGGTTATCTCGGTTATCGCCGGTTATTCCCGACTATTCTCGGTTATCCCCGATTATTCCCTTCTATCTCCGGTTATTCCCGGTTGTTCCCGGCCATTCCCCCATCCCATTCCCGGTTATTCCCGGCTATCCCCGATTATTCCCTTCTATCCCCGATTATTCCCGGTTGTTCCCGGTCGTTCCCCCATCCCATTCCTGGTTATTCCCGGTTATTCCCGGTCGTTCCCGGCCGTTCCCCCATCCCATTCCCGGTTATTCCCGGTTATTCCCGGCTATTCCCGGTTATTCCTGACTATCCCCGGTGATCCCTGGCTATCCCCGGTTATTCCCGGTTGTTCCCGGATTATTCCCGGTTATCCCCCATCCCATTCCCGTCTATCCCCGGCTATCCCCGGTTGTTTCCGGTTATCCCCCATCCCATTCCCGTCTCTCCCCGGTTCCTCCCGATCTCTCCTCGGTCTCTCCCGGTGTCCCGGTGTCCCGGCCATGCACCCGGCCGGGCTGTGCGCGGCCTCGCTGGGCTCGCTGGGGCTGCTGCGGCTGCTCGGGGCTCCGTGGGGCTGGAGCGCGGCGGCGGCGCTGGGGCTGTGCCTGGGCGGCGGCGGATGGAGATTCCTGCGGCTGCTGCTCAAAACCGCACCCAGGGACCTCTTGTGAGTGTTGGGGACATCCTGGGGACATCCTGGGGGCTTGGGGACAGGGCTGGGACAGGGCTGGGGCTGTGCCTGGGCGGCGGGGGATGGAGATTCCTGCGGCTGCTGCTCAAAACCGCACCCAGGGACCTCTTGTGAGTCACCCTGAGGGGTTGGGGACATCGTGGGGACATCCAGGGGGCTTGGGGACATCGAGGGGACATCGTGGGGACATCCTGGGGGCTTGGGGACATCGAGGGGACAGGGCAGGGACAGGGCTGGGGCTGTGCCTGGGCGGCGGCGGATGGAGATTCCTGCGGCTGCTGCTCAAAACCGCACCCAGGGACCTCTTGTGAGTGTTGGGGACATCCAGGGGACATCCTGGGGGCTTGGGGACACCGAGGGGACATCGAGGGGACAGGGCTGGGGCTGTGCCTGGGCGGCGGGGGATGGAGATTCCTGCTGCTGGTGCTCAAAACCGCACCCAGGGACCTCTTGTGAGTGTTGGGGACATCGAGAGGGGCTTGGGGACATCGAGGGGACACCGAGGGGACAGGGCTGGGGCTGTGCCTGGGCGGCGGGGGATGGAGATTCCTGCGGCTGCTGCTGAAAACCGCACCCAGGGACCTCTTGTGAGTGTTGGGGACATCGTGGGGACATCCTGGGGGCTTGGGGACATCGAGGGGACATCGAGGGGACAGAGCAGGGACAGGGCTGGGGCTGTACCTGGGTGGCGGGGGATGGAGATTCCTGCGGCTGGTGCTCAAAACCGCACCCAGGGACCTCTTGTGAGTCTTGGGGACATCGTGGGGGGGTTTGGGGACACTGGGCAGGACTCCCTGGTGACCCCAGTTTGAGCCACGTTGAGTCCTCTGTGCCTAAAGCTGACCCCAAAACTCCTGAGCACAAACCTCACCCCAAACCTGACCCCAAAACTGAGCCTGACCCCCCAAACCTGACCCTAAACCCCAAAACTCCTCCAAAACTGAGTCTGACCCCAAACCCCTGACCTTGACCCCAAACCTGACCCTAAAAACTGAGCCCAAACCCCCAAAAACTGATCCCAAGCCCCTCCAAAATTGAACCTGACCCCAAAAACTGAGCCTAAACTCCCTAAAATTGACGTTGACCCCAAAACCTGACCCCAAAAACTGAGCCCAAACCCCCTAAAACTGATATTGACCCCAAAAACTGAGCCTAAACCCTCCCAAAATTGAACCTGACCCCAAACCTGACCCCAAAACCTGAGCCCAAACTCCATAAAACTGACCTTGACCCCAAATTTGACCCCAAAAACTGAGCCCAAACCCCCTAAAACTGACCCTGACCCTAAAAACTGAGCCCAAACTCCCCAAAATTGAACCTGACCCCAAATCTGACCCCAAAAACTGAGCCCAAACCCTCTAAAACTGAGCCTGACCCCCCAAACCTGACCCCAAACCCCAAAACTCCTCCAAAACTGAGTCTGACCCCAAACTCCTGACCTTGACCCCAAACCTGACCCCAAAAACTGAGCCCAACCCCCCCAAAACTGAGCCTGACCCCACATCTGACCCCCAAAATTGAACCTGACCCCAAAAACTGAGCCCAAACTCCCCCAAACTGACCTTGACCCCAAATCTGACCCCAAAAACTGAGCCCAAACCCCCTAAAACTGAGCCTGACCCCAAACCGCTGACCTTGACCCCAAATCTGACCCCAAAAACTGAACCTAAACCCCCCAATACTGAACCTGACCCCAAAAACTGAGCCCAAACCCCCTAAAACTGAGCCTGACCCTAAAAACTGAGCCCAAACTCCCCAAAATTGAACCTGACCCCAAAAAACTGAGCCTAAACTCCCTAAAACTGACCTTGACCCCAAAACCTGACCCCAAAAACTGAGCCTAAACCCCCCCAAATTGAGCCTGACCCCTAAAACTGAGCCTAAACTCCCTAAAACTGAACCTGACCCCAAACCTGACCCCAAAAACTGAGCCCAAACCCCCTAATACTGAACCTGACCCCAAAAACTGAGCCTAAACTCCCTAAAACTGACCTTGACCCCAAACCTGACCCCAAAAACTGAGCCCAAACCCCTCCAAAAATTGAACCTGACCCCAAAAACTAAGCCTAAACTCCCCAAAACTGACCTTGACCCCCAAAACTGAGCCCAAACCCCCTAAAACTGACCTTAACCCCAAAACCTGACCCCAAAAACTGAGCCCAAACCCCCAAAAAATTGGACCTGACCCCAAAAACTGAGCCCAAAATCCCAAAACCTGACCCTAAAACCTGACCCCAAACCCGACCCAGCCAATTCCACAGATTTTGACTCCCCCAAAATCCAGAATTTCCCTTTATTTTAATTTAAATTCCCAAAAATTTGGGGTTTCCTCATCAGGGATTGGGATCCCCTTAAAAATCCCCCCCCAAATCCCACAGATTTCATCCCAAAAAACCCCAAAAATTTTTCTTTTATCCCTTCTGGAATCTCCAAAAAAAAAAAAAAAAAAAAAGTGAAATCCCAGAACAAAACTCTTTTTGTTTTTATTTTGGGATCCCTCAAAGGCTCCTCTGTTCCCTCTGCCAAAAAAATTTTGGCTCCAAAATCCCTTGGAGTCCTAAAAAAATAAAAAAAGGAATTTGGGAACTTGTCCAAGGTTTTGGGGTTTGACAATTCCTTGATTTTCTGGGTGGGAAAATAAAAAAAAAAGGAAAAGGGAGATCCCAGTTCCGGGCTTTTTTTGGGATCCTGATTAAAATTTTAGGGGAAAAGCTTGGAGGGGAAATTTGGGACATGAGGTTTTTTTGGGGGGGTTGAAAAAGGGAGAAAAAGTGGAAAAAAATGTGGGGAATGGGGGAAAAAAACCAAAAAATAATGGGGAATGTGGAAAAAATATCATGGAAGATGTGGGGGAAAAAAAAACCCAAAATAATGAAAAATGTGGGGAAAAAAACCCCAAAAATCATGGAAAATGTGAGAAAAAAATAATGGGAAATGTGGAAAAAAACACCCCAAAATAATGGAAAATGTGGGGAAAAAAATCTGAAAAATGTGGGGAAAAAAAATCCCAAAAAATGTGGGATAAAAACCCCCAAATAATGGAAAATGTGGAAAAAAAAATCCCCAAAATAATGGAAAATGTGGGAAAAAAACCCAAAAAAATAATGGGAAATGTAGTGGGCAAAAAAATCCCAACATTGTGGAAAATGTGGAAAAAAAAAATCCCCAAATTGTGGAAAATGTGGGAAAAAACAACCAAAAAATGTGGGATAAAAACTCCAAAATCATGGAAGATGTGGGGGGAAAAAACCAAAAAAATAATGGGAAATGTGGTGGGAAAAAAATCCCAAAATCATGGAAAATGTGGGGGAAAAAATCTGAAAAATGTGGGATAAAAACCTCAAAATCATGGAAAATGTGGAAAAAAACCCCCTCCAAAAATCATGGAAAATGTGGGGAAAAAATTCCAAAATATTGGAAATTGTGGGGAAAAAAATCCCAAATAATGGAAAATGTGGAAAAAAAACAAAACCAAAAAATCATAGAAAATGTGGGAAAAAACCCCTCCAAAAATAATGAAAAATATGGAAAACTGCCCAATATTTTTAATTCCAGCCCAGTTTAATTTGATTTAATTCAATAACTTTTAATCCCAGCCCAGTTTAGTTTTAATTCCAGCCCAGTTTAACTTGATTTAATTCAATATTTTTAATCCCAGCCCAACTCCATTTCTTACCCCTTTAATTTAATTTGAGCCTGGTTTAATTTTAGTCTGGGGTCACCTTGAGGGACTGGATTGAACTCTGGAGTTAATTTTAACTTCACCCTGATTTAATTCCAGTTTTAGTCCAGACAAATCCCGTTTTTGCCTCTGTTTAAGCCAAATTTAACTCCAAATTTCCTCCCAAAATTTCCATAAAATTCCTATAAAATTCCCATAAAATTTCCATTAAATTTCCATTAAATTCCCATTAAATTTCCATAAAATTCCCATAAAATTTCCATAACATTCCCAGAAAATCCCCATAAAATTCCCAGAAAATCCCCATAAAATTCCCAGAAAATCCCCAAATTTCACTGCAAAATTCCCAGGAATTTCACTACAAAATTCCAAAATTCTGGTGCAAAATCCTCAAATTTCACTAAAAAATTCCCACAAAACTCCCAAATTTCATTGTAAAATTCCCCAAATTTCATTGCAAATTTCCCCAAATTTCACTGCAAAATTCCCCAAATTTCACCAAAATCCTCCAATTTTCGTTGCAAAATTCCCCAAATTTCCCCCAAATTCCGTAAATTTCATTGTAAAATTCCCCAATTTTCATTGCAAAATTCCCCAAATTTCCCCCAAAATCCCCAAATTTCAGTGCAAATTTCACCAAATTTCACCAAAATTTTCATTTTTTCTCATTTTCCCCCATTTTCCCCAGCGGTCTCTGGGTCCTGCTCCGCGTCCGCCACAACCTGTCGCGTTTCTGCTGCCACGGCCTCTCCGTCCCCGCTCTGTTCCAGCTCTGAATTCCCATAAACCCAAATTCCAATAAAACCCCAAAATTTGGTACAAAATTCCCCAAATTTCAGTGTAAAATTCCTAGAAAATATCCAAATTTCACTGCAAATTTAACAAAAAATCCCCAAATTTCAGCGCAAAATTCCCAGGAATTTCACTACAAAATCCTCAAATTCTGGTGAAAAATCCCCAAATTTCACAAAAAAATTCCCACAAAACTCCCAAATTTCATTGTAAAATTCCCCAAATTTCATTGCAAAAGTCCCCAAATTTCACCAAAATTCCATAAATTTCATTGCAAAATTCCCCAAATTTCCCCAAAATTCCATAAATTTCATTGCAAATTTCCCCAAATTTCCCCAAAATTCCACAAAATTCATAGCAAATTTCCAAAATTTCATTGTAAAATTACCCAAATTTCACCAAAATTCCCGAAATTTCATTGCAAAATTCCCCAAATTTCATCACAAAATTCCCCAATTTTTATTGCAAATTTCCCCAAATTCCACCAAATTTCACCAAAATTCCCCAAATTTCGTTGCAAAATTCCCCAAATTTCACCAAAATCCCCCAATTTTTGTTGCAAAATTCCCCAAGTTTCCCCAAAATTCCATAAATTTCATTGCAAAATTCCCCAAAATTCACCAAAATCCCCCAATTTTCGTTGCAAAATTCCCCAAATTTCCCCAAAATTCCATAAATTTCATTGCAAAATTCCCCAAATTTCCCCAAAATTCCATAAATTTCATTGCAAATTTCCCCAAATTTCCCCAAAATTCCACAAAATTCATTGCAAAATTCCCCAAATTTCACAAAAATTCCCCAAATTTCACCCAAAAATTTTCCAAATTTTGCTACAAATATCTCAAATTTCTCTGTAAAATTTTTAAAAATTCCCCAAATTTCACCAAAATTCCCCAAATTTCATTGCAAAATTCCCCAAATTTCATTGCAAAATTCCCCAAATTTCACCAAAATTTCCCAAATTTCACAAAAATTCCCCAAATTTCACTGCAAAATTCCCTAAATTTCACCCCCAAAATTCCCAAATTTCGCTACAAACACCTCAAATTTCACTGTAAAATTTCAAAAAAATTCCCCAAATTTTACCAAAATCCCCCAAATTTCAGTGCAAAATTCCCCAAATTTCCCCCAAATTCCGTAAATTTCATTGTAAAATTCCCCAAATTTCCCCAAAATTCCATAAATTTCATTGCAAATTTCCCCAAATTTCCCCAAAATGCCACAAAATTCATTGCAAATTTCCGAAATTTCATTGCAAAATTCCCGAAATTTCACCAAAATTCCCCAAAATTCATTGCAAAATTCCCCAAATTTCCCCAAATTTCCCCAAAATTCCACAAAATTCATTGCAAAATTCCCCAAATTTCGTTGCAAAATTCCCAAATTTCATTGCAAAATTCCCCAAAATTCCTCAAATTTCACAAAAATTCCCCAAATTTCATTGCAAAATCCACAAATTTCATTGCAAAATTCCCCAAATTTCACAAAAATTCCCCAAATTTCAACCAAAAATTTTCCAAATTTCGCTACAAACACCTCAAATTTCTCTATAAAATTTCAAAAAATTCCCCAAATTTCGCCAAAATCCCCCAAATTTCAGTGCAAAATTCCCCAAATTTCCCCCAAATTCCGTAAATTTCATTGCAAAATTCCCCAAATTTCATTGCAAAATTCCCTGAATTTCACACCAAAAATTCCCAAATTTCACTACAAACACTTCAAATTTCACTGTAAAATTTAAAAAAATTCCCCAAATTTCGCCAAAATTCCCCAAATTTCATTGCAAAATTTCTTAAATTGCATTGCAAAATTCCCCACATTTTCCCAAATTTCCCCAAATTTCATTGCAAAATTCCTCAAATTTCACCAAAATTCCACAAAATTCATTGCAAAATGCCCCAAATTTTCCCAAAATTTCACCAAAATTTCTGCAAATTTCCCCAAATTTCACCCATTTTTTCCCTTTTTCCCCCATTTTCCCCAGCGGTCTCTGGGTCCTGCTCCGCGTCCGCCACAACCTGTCGCGGTTCCGCCGCCGCGGCCTCTCCGTCCCCGCTCTGTTCGCGGCGGCCGCGCGGCGCCGGCCGGACAAGGCCGCTCTGGTGGACGCTGTCTCGGGCGCCGTGTGGACGTTCCGGCACCTGGACGAGTTCTCCAACGCCGTGGCTCACCTGTGCCGGCACCTGGGCTACGGGCCGGGCGCGGTGGTGGCCGTGTTCATGGAGTCCTGTCCCGAGTTCGTGGCCGTGTGGCTCGGGCTGGCCAAGGCCGGCGTGGAGGCGGCGCTGGTGAACTCACACCTGCGCAGGGAGGGGCTGCTGCACGGACTCACCTGTTCTGGGGCCAGGGCTGTGGTGTACGGCACTGAGATGGGGGCAGGTGAGATCAGGGGGGGATGGGGAGGGGCTCAGGTGAGCTCAGGTGTGGATGGGGAGGGGCTCAGGTGAGCTCAGGTGGGACCAGGTGAGCTTAGTTGAGGATGGGGAGGGCCTCAGGTGAACTCAAGTGGGCTCAGGTGAGGATGGGGAGGGGCTCAGGTGAGCTCAGGTGGGCACAGGTGGGGATGGGGAGGGGCTCAGGTGGACTCAGGTGAGCTCAGGAGGGACCAGGTGAGCTCAGGTGAGCTCAGGTAGGGATGGGAAGGGGCTCAGGTGAACACAGGGGAGTTCAGGTGGGACCAGGTGAGCTCAGGAGAGGATGGGGAGGGGCTCAGGTGAGCTCAGGTGGGCTCAGGTGAGATGGGGAGGGGCTCAGGTGGGCACAGGTGGGCTCAGGTGTGGATGAGGAGGGGTTCAGGTGAGCTCAGGTGAGCTCAGGTGGGAGCAGGTAAGCTCAGGTGAGGATGGGGAGAGGTTTAGGTGGGCTCAGTAGGGGATGGGGAGGGGCTCAGGTGAGCTCAGGTGAGATGGTGAGGGAATGGAGAGGGGCTCAGGTGTGCTTAGGTGGGCACAGGTGAGCTCAGGTGGGACGAGGTGGGCACAGGTGAGATCAGGTGGGGATGGGGAGGGGCTCAGGTGGGCTCAGGTGGGCTCAGGTGAACTCACACCTGCGCAGGGAGGGGCTGCTGCACGGACTCACCTGTTCTGGGGCCAGGGCCGTGGTGTACGGCACTGAGATGGGGGCAGGTGAGCTCAGGGGGGAACAGGTGAGCTCAGGTGAGCTCAGGAGGGGATGGGGAGGGGCTCAGATGGACTCAGGTGAGCTCAGGTGGGACCAGGTGGAACCAGAAAGGGATGGGGAGGGGCTCAGGTGGGCACAGGTGAGCTCAGGTGGGGATGGGGAGGGGTTCAGATGGACTCAGGTGAGCTCAGGAGGGACCAGGTGAGCTCAGGTTGGTTCAGGTGAGCTCAGGTGGGGATGGGGAGGGGCTCAGGTGGGAGCAGGTGAGATGGGGAGGGGTTCAGGTGAGTCCAGGTGGAACCAGGTGAGCTCAGGTAGGGATGAGGAGGGGCTCAGGTGAGCTCAGGTGGGCACAGGTGAACTCAACTGGGACCAGGTGAGCTCAGGTGGGGATGGGGAGGGGTTCAGGTGAGCTCAGGTGGGACCAGGTGGGGAGGGGGATGGACTCAGGTGAGCTCAGGTGGGCATAGGTGAACTCAGGTGGGACCAGGTGAGCTCAGGTGTGGATGGGGAGGGGCTCAGGTGAGCTCAGGAGGGGCTCAGGTGAGCTCACACCTGTGCAGGGAGGGGCTGCTGCACGGACTCACCTGTTCTGGGGCCAGGGCTGTGGTGTACGGGACTGAGATGGGGGCAGGTGAGACCAGGGGGCAACAGGTGAGCTCAGGTGGGCACAGGAGGGGATGGGGAGGGGCTCAGGTGGGACCAGGTGGGACCAGGTGAAGATGGGGAGGGGCTCAGGTGGGACCAGGTGGGACCAGGTGAGCTCAGGTGAGGATGGGGAGGGGCTCAGGTGAGCTCAGGTGTTTATGGGGAGGGGCTCAGGTGAGCTCAGGTGGGCACAGGTGAGGATGGGGAGGGGCTCAGGTGAGCTCAGGTGAGCTCAGGTGAGCTCAATTGGGACCAGGTGAGCTCAGGTGGGCATGGGGAGGAGCTCAGATGGGCTCAGGTGAGCTCAGGTGGGACCAGGTGAGCTGGTGAGGGGATGGGGAGGGGCTCAGGTGAGCTCAGGTGGGGATGAGGAGGGGCTCAGGTGGGCTCAGGTGGGTTCAGGTGAGCTCACACCTGCGCAGGGAGGGGCTGCTGCACGGACTCACCTGTTCTGGGGCACGGGCCGTGGTGTACGGGACTGAGATGGGGGCAGGTGAGATCAGGGGGGAACAGGTGAGCTCAGGTGGGGATGGGGAGGAGCTCAGGTAGGCTCAGGTGAGCTCAGGTGGGACTGGGTGAGCTCAGGAGGGGATGGGGAGGGGCTCAGGTGGGACCAGGTGCTCTCAGGTGAGGTTAGAAGGGGATGGGAAGGGGCTCAAGTGAGCACAGGTGAGATGGTGAGGGAATGGAGAGGGGCTCAGGTGTGCTCAGGTGGGCACAGGTGAGCTCAGGTGTGGATGGGGAGGGGCTCAGGTGGGCTCAGGTGAGCTCAGGTGGGTTCAGGTGAGCTCACACCTGCGCAGGGAGGGGCTGCTGCACGGACTCACCTGTTCTGGGGCCAGGGCCGTGGTGTACGGGACTGAGATGGGGGCAGGTGAGATCAGGGGGGACCAGGTGAGCTCAGGTGGGGATGGGGAGGGGCTCAGGTGGGACCAGGTGAGCTCAGGTGGGACCAGGTGAGCTCAGGTGGGGATGGGGAGGGGCTCAGATGGGTTCAGGTGAGCTCACACCTGCGCAGGGAGGGGCTGCTGCACGGACTCACCTGTTCTGGGGCCAGGGCCGTGGTGTACGGCACTGAGATGGGGGCAGGTGAGCTCAGGTGAGCAGGGAGGGAATGGGGAGGGGCTCAGGTGAGCTCAGGTGGGCACAGGTGAGCTCAATTGGGACCAGGTGAGCTCAGGTGGGGATGGGGAGGGGCTCAGATGGACTCAGGTGAGCTCAGGTGGGACCAGGTGAGCTCAGGAGGGGATGGAGAGAGGCTCAGGTGGGCACAAGTGTGGATGGGGAGGCGTTCCGGTGAGCTCAGGTGGGACTGGGTGAGCTCAGGAGGGGACGGGGAGGGGCTCAGGTGAGCTCAGGTGTGAATGAGGAGGGGCTCAGGTGAGCTCAGGTGGGCTCAGGTGAGCTCAATTGGGACCAGGTGAGCTCAGGTGGGCATGGGGAGGAGCTCAGATGGGCTCAGGTGAGCTCAGGTGGGACCAGGTGAGCTGGTGAGGGGATGGGGAGGGGCTCAGGTGAGCTCAGGTGGGGATGAGGAGGGGCTCAGGTGGGCTCAGGTGGGTTCAGGTGAGCTCACACCTGCGCAGGGAGGGGCTGCTGCACGGACTCACCTGTTCTGGGGCACGGGCCGTGGTGTACGGGACTGAGATGGGGGCAGGTGAGATCAGGGGGGAACAGGTGAGCTCAGGTGGGGATGGGGAGGAGCTCAGGTAGGCTCAGGTGAGCTCAGGTGGGACTGGGTGAGCTCAGGAGGGGATGGGGAGGGGCTCAGGTGGGACCAGGTGCTCTCAGGTGAGGTTAGAAGGGGATGGGAAGGGGCTCAAGTGAGCACAGGTGAGATGGTGAGGGAATGGAGAGGGGCTCAGGTGTGCTCAGGTGGGCACAGGTGAGCTCAGGTGTGGATGGGGAGGGGCTCAGGTGGGCTCAGGTGAGCTCAGGTGGGCTCAGGTGAGCTCAGGTGGTACCAGGTGAGCTCAAGTGGGTTCAGGTGAGCTCACACCTGCGCAGGGAGGGGCTGCTGCATGGACTCACCTGTTCTGGGGCCAGGGCCGTGGTGTACGGGACTGAGATGGGGGCAGGTGAGATCGGGGGGGATGGGGAGGGGCTCAGATGTGCTCAGGTGGGACCAGGTGGGCTCAGGTGTGGATGGGGAGGGGCTCAGGTGAGCTCAGGTGGGCTCAGGTGAGCTCAGGTGGGCACAGGTGAGCTCAGGTGGGTTCAGGTGAGCTCAGGTGGGCACAGGTGAGCTCAGGTGTGCATGGGGAGGGGCTCAGGTGGGCTCAGGTGGGACTGGGTGAGCTCAGGTGTGGATGGGGAGGGGCTCAGGTGAGCTCAGGTGGGCTCAGGTGGGTTCAAGTGAGCTCAGATGTTTATGGGGAGGGGCTCAGGTGAGCTCAGGTGGGACCAGGTGAGCTCAGGTGTTTATGGGGAGGGGTTCAGGTGAGCTCACACCTGCGCAGGGAGGGGCTGCTGCACGGACTCACCTGTTCTGGGGCACGGGCCGTGGTGTACGGGACTGAGATGGGAGCAGGTGAGATCAGGGGGGACCAGGTGAGCTCGGGTGAGCTCAGGAGGGGATGGGGAGGGGCTCAGATGGACTCAGGTGAGCTCAGGTGGGACCAGGTGGAACCAGAAAGGGATGGGGAGGGGCTCAGGTGGGCACAGGTGAGCTCAGGTGGGGATGGGGAGGGGTTCAGATGGACTCAGGTGAGCTCAGGAGGGACCAGGTGAGCTCAGGTTGGTTCAGGTGAGCTCAGGTGGGGATGGGGAGGGGCTCAGGTGGGCACAGGTGAGATGGGGAGGGGTTCAGGTGAGTCCAGGTGGAACCAGGTGAGCTCAGGTAGGGATGAGGAGGGGCTCAGGTGAGCTCAGGTGGGCACAGGTGGGGATGGGGAGGGGCTCAGGTGAGCTCCGGTGGGAACAAGTGAGCTCAGGTGGGCACAGGTGAGCTGGTGAGGGGATGGGGAGGGGCTCAGGTGGGACCAGGTGCTCTCAGGTGAGGTTAGAAGGGGATGGGGAGGGGCTCAAGTGAGCACAGGTGAGATGGTGAGGGAATGGAGAGGGGCTCAGGTGTGCTCAGGTGGGCACAGGTGAGCTCAGGTGGGACCAGGTGAGCTCAGGTGGGACCAGGTGAGCTCAGGTTGGTTCAGGTGAGCTCAGGTGTGGATGGGGAGGGGCTCAGGTGGGCACAGGGGAGATGGGGAGGGGCTCAGGTGAGTCCAGGTGGAACCAGGTGAGCTCAGGTAGGGATGAGGAGGGGCTCAGGTGAGCTCAGGTGGGCACAGGTGAACTCAATTGGGACCAGGTGAGCTCAGGTGTGCATGGGGAGGGGCTCAGGTGAGTCCAGGTGGGACCAGGTGGGGATGGGGAGGGGCTCAGGTGAGCTCAGGTGGGAACAAGTGAGCTCAGGTGGGCACAGGTGAGCTGGTGAGGGGATGGGGAGGGGCTCAGGTGGGACCAGGTGCTCTCAGGTGAGGTTAGAAGGGGATGGGAAGGGGCTCAAGTGAGCACAGGTGAGCTAGTGAGGGAATGGAGAGGGGCTCAGGTGTGCTTAGGTGGGCACAGGTGAGCTGGTGAGGGGATGGGGAGGGGCTCAGGTGGGACCAGGTGCTCTCAGGTGAGGTTAGAAGGGGATGGGAAGGGGCTCAAGTGAGCACAGGTGAGATGGTGAGGGAATGGAGAGGGGCTCAGGTGTGCTTAGGTGGGCACAGGTGAGCTCAGGTGTGGATGGGGAGGGGCTCAGGTGGGCTCAGGTGAGCTCAGGTGGTACCAGGTGAGCTCAGGTGGGTTCAGGTGAGCTCACACCTGCGCAGGGAGGGGCTGCTGCACGGACTCACCTGTTCTGGGGCCAGGGCCGTGGTGTACGGCACTGAGATGGGGGCAGGTGAGCTCAGGTGAGCAGGGAGGGAATGGGGAGGGGCTCAGGTGAGCTCAGGTGGGCACAGGTGAGCTCAATTGGGACCAGGTGAGCTCAGGTGGGGATGGGGAGGGGCTCAGATGGACTCAGGTGAGCTCAGGTGGGACCAGGTGAGCTCAGGAGGGGATGGAGAGAGGCTCAGGTGGGCACAAGTGTGGATGGGGAGGCGTTCCGGTGAGCTCAGGTGGGACTGGGTGAGCTCAGGAGGGGACGGGGAGGGGCTCAGGTGAGCTCAGGTGTGAATGAGGAGGGGCTCAGGTGAGCTCAGGTGGGCTCAGGTGAGCTCAATTGGGACCAGGTGAGCTCAGGTGGGCATGGGGAGGAGCTCAGATGGGCTCAGGTGAGCTCAGGTGGGACCAGGTGAGCTGGTGAGGGGATGGGGAGGGGCTCAGGTGAGCTCAGGTGGGGATGAGGAGGGGCTCAGGTGGGCTCAGGTGGGTTCAGGTGAGCTCACACCTGCGCAGGGAGGGGCTGCTGCACGGACTCACCTGTTCGGGGGCCAGGGCTGTGGTGTACGGGACTGAGATGGGGGCAGGTGAGATCAGGGGGGAACAGGTGAGCTCAGGTGAGGATGGGAAGGGGCTCAGGTGAGCTCAGGTGAGCTCAGGTGGGCACAGGTGAGGATGGGGAGGGGCTCAGGTGAGTTCAGGTGAGCTCAAGTGGGGGTGGGGAGGGGCTCAGGTGAGCTCAGGTGGAGATGGGGAGGGGCTCAGGTGGGCACAGGGGAGATGGGGAGGGGTTCAGGTGAGTCCAGGTGGGACCAGGTGAGCTCAGGTGGATATGGGGAGGGGCTCAGGTGAGCTCAGGTGGGGATGGGGAGGGGATATTTTTCCATTATTTCAGGATATTTTTCCCATTTTTCCAGCCCTGTCCGAGCTGAGCTCTGCCCTGACCATCCCCAAATTTAAATTCCAGGATATTTTCCATTATTCCAGGATATTTTTCCCATTTTTCCAGCCCTGTGTGAGCTCAGCTCTGCCCTGACCATCCCCAAATTTAAATTCCAGGGTATTTTCCCAATTATTCCAGGATTTTTTCCCATTATTTTCCAGCCCTGTCTGAGCTCAGCTCTGCCCTGGGCTCTCACATCCACAAATTAAAAAATTTCCTTCCCTGTTTTTTTTAAATCCGTTCTCAGTATTTTCCCCCCGTTTTTTAGGATTTTTCCAGGATTTTTTCAGGATTTTTTCAGGATTTTTTCAGGATTTTTCCAGGATTTTTCCAGGATTTTTTCAGGATTTTTCCAGGATTTTTCCAGGATTTTTTGAGGATTTTTTCAGGATTTTTCCAGGATTTTTTCAGGATTTTTTGAGGATTTTTTTCCAAGAATTTTCCCCATTTTTCAGGAATTCTCTCTCAATTTTTACAGGATTTTTTCTCAGTTTTTCCATCATTTTTCAGGAATTCTCTCCCACTGTTTCCAGGATTTTTTCCCCAGTTTTTCCCAGTTATTCCAGGATTTTTTCCCATTATTTTCCAGCCCTGTGTGAGCTGAGCTCTGCCCTGACCATCCCCAAATTTAAATTCCAGGATTTTTTTTCCATTATTTCAGGAATTCTCTCCTGTGTTTTCTCCCAGTTTTTCCCAGTTATTTCAGGATGTTTTCTCCATTATTCCAGGATTTTTTTCCCAGTTTTTCCCTCATTTTTCAGGAATTCTCTCCCACTGTTCCCAGATTTTTTCCCAGTTTTTTTCCATTTTTTCAGGAATTCTCTCCCACTGTTTCCAGGATATTTTTCCATTATTTCAGGATTTTTTCCCAGTTTTTCCCTCATTTTTCAGGAATTCTCTCCCATTGCTCCCAGATTTTTTCCCAGTTTTTTTCCATTTTTTCAGGAATTCTCTCCCACTGTTTCCAGGATTTTTTTCCCAGTTTTTCCCCATTTTTCAGGAATTCTCTCCCAATTTTTACAGGATTTTTTCCCATATTTTCCCCATTTCTCAGGAATTCTCTCCCATGTTTTTTCCTGTTTTTTCCCAGTTTTTACCCGTTATTTCAGGAATTCTCTCCCGGATTTTTTCCCAGTTTTTCCCAGTTTCTCAGGAATTCTCTCCCATTGTTTCCAGGATATTTTCCCAGTTATTCCAGGATATTTTTCCCATTATTTTCCAGCCCTGTGTGAGCTGAGCTCTGCCCTGACCATCCCCAAATTTAAATTCCAGGATATTTTCCCCATTATTTAAGGAATTCTCTCCCATTGTTTCCAGGATATTTTTTCCTGTTTCTCAGGAATTCTCTCCTCTGTTTTCTCCCAGTTTTTCCCCATTTTTCAGGAATTCTCTCCCAGATTTTTTCCCAGTTTTTCCCAGTTTCTCAAGAATTCTCTCCCATTGTTTCCAGGATATTTTCCCATTATTTCAGGATATTTTTCCCAGTTTTTCCCAGTTATTCCAGGATATTTTTCTCATTTTTTCCCAGTTATTCCAGGATATTTTTCCCATTTTTTCCCAGTTATTCCAGGATATTTTTCCCATTATTTTCCAGCCCTGTGTGAGCTGAGCTCTGCCCTGACCATCCCCGCTCTCTCCCTGGGTCCCGCGGGGCCGGGGCCGATCCCGGCCGGGTCCCGAGCGCTGGAGCCGCTCCTGGAACAGGCCCCAAAAACCCCCCTGGGGAACGAGCCAGGCAGGGGGATGGACGGTAAAAATGGGGGGAAAAACAGGGAAATTGGGAAAAATGGGAAAAAAATAAAATATGGGGGGAAATGGGGGGGAAAAATGGGGAAAAAAACCTGAAAATTTGGGGAAAAAATGGGGAAATGAGCCCTGAAAATTCCCCTGGGGAACGAACCTGGGAGGGGAATGGACGGGAAAAATGGGGGGAAAAACGGGAAATTGGGAAAAAATTAAAATATGAGGGGGAAAAAATTAAAATATGGGGGGGAAAATGGGGAAAAAACCAGAAAATTTGGGGAAAAAATGGGGAAATGAGCCCTGAAAACTCCCCTGGGGAGAGAACCTGTGAGGGGAATGGACGGTAAAAATGGGGGGAAAAATGGGGAAATTGGGAAAAAATTAAAATATGGGGAGGAAATTAAAATATGGAGGGGAAAAATTAAAATATGGGAGGGGAAAATGGGGAAAAAACCTGAAAATTTGGGGAAAAAATGGGGGAAGTGAGCCCTGAAAACTCCCCTGGAGAATGAACCTGGGAGGGGAATGGATGGGAAAAATGGGGGGAAAACGGGGAAATTGGGAAAAAATTAAAATATGGGGAGGAAATTAAATATGGGGGGAAAAAATGGGGAAAAAACTGAAAATTTGGGGAAAAAATGGGGGAAGTGAGCCCCGAAAATTCCCCTGGGGAATGAACCTGGGAGGGGAATGGACGGGAAAAATGGGGGGAAAAATGGGGAAATTGGGAAAAATGGGAAAAAAATTAAAATATGGGGGGGAAATGGGGAAAAAGACAGAAAATTTGGGGAAAAAATGAGGAAAAATGGGGAAATGAGCCCTGAAAATTGCCCTGGGGAGAGAACCTGGGAGGGGAATGGATGGGAAAAATGGGGGGAAAAACGGGGAAATTGGGAAAAATTTAAATATGGGGAGGAAATTAAAATATGGAGGGGAAAAATTAAAATATGGGAGGGGAAAATGGGGAAAAAACCTGAAAATTTGGGGAAAAAATGGGGGAAATGAGCCCCGAAAATTCCCCTGGGGAGCGAACCTGGGAGGGGAATGGACGGGAAAAATGGGGGGAAAAACGGGAAATTGGGAAAAAATTAAAATATGGGGGGAATATTAAAATATGGAGGGGAAAAATGGGGAAAAAAACTGAAATATGGGGGGGAAAATGGGGAAATGAGTCCTGAAAACTCTCCTGGGGAGAGAACCTGGGAGGGGAATGGATGGGAAAAATGGGGGGAAAACGGGGAAATTGGGAAAAATTAAAATATGGGGGAAATATTAAAATATGGGGGGAAAAATGGGGAAAAAAACTGAAATATGGGGGGGAAAATGGGGAAATGAGTCCTGAAAACTCTCCTGGGGAGAGAACCTGGGAGGGGAATGGACGGGAAAAATGGGGAGAAAAACGGGGAAATTGGGAAAAATGGGAAAAAAATGAAATATGGGGGGGAAATGGGGGAAAAATGGGGAAAAAACCCTGAAAATTTGGGGAAAAAATGAGGAAATGAGCCCTGAAAATTCCCCTGCGGAGCGAACCTGGGAGGGGAATGGATGGGAAAAATGGGGAGAAAAACGGGGAAATTGGGAAAAAAATTAAAATATGGGGAGGAAATTAAAATATGAGGGGGAAAATTAAATTATGGGGGCGGAAATGGGAAAAAAAACTGAAAATTTGGGGAAAAAATGGGAAATAAGCCCTGAAAATGCCCCTGGGGAACGAACCTGGGAGGGGAATGGATGGGAAAAATGGGGGGAAAAACGGGGAAATTGGGAAAAAATTAAAATATGGGGAGGAAATTAAAATATGAGGGGGAAAAAATTAAAATATGGGGGGGGGGAAATGGGAAAAAAACCTGAAAATTTGGGGAAAAAAAGGGAAAAAATGGGGGAAATGAGCCCTGAAAACTCCCCTGGGGAGAGAACCTGGGAGGGGAATGGACGGGAAAAATGGGGGGAAAACGGGGAAATTGGGAAAAATGGAAAAAAATTAAATTATGGGGGGAAAATGGGAAAAAAAAATGAAAATTTGGGGAAAAAATGGGGAAATGAGCCCTGAAAACTCTCCTGGGGAGAGAACCTGGGAAGGGAATGGATGGGAAAAATGGGGAGATAAATGGGGAAAATGGGAAAAAATTAAAATATGGGGAAAAAATAAAAATATGGGGGAATGGGGGGGAAATCCCAAATTTGGATTTTTGTGGATTTTTGGGGATTTTTGTGGATTTTTTGGGGATTTTTGGGGGGAATTTTGGGGATTTTTTTTTGAGGGGGGGATTTTGGGGGGGATTTTGGGGGGGATTTTGGGGGGATTTTGGGGGATTTTTGGAGGGATTTTTGGAGATTTTGTGGCGTTTTGGGGGGATTTTTTTTGGGATTTTTGGAATTTTTGGGGAGGATTTTTGGGATTTTTTGGGATTTTTTGGGGAGATTTTTGGGCATTTTGGGGGGATTTTTTGGGATTTTTTTGGGGATTTTTTGGGGGGCATTTTGTGGATTTTTGTGAATTTTTCCCAATTGTTGCCGTTTTTGCCCCGTTCCAGACCGCCTGTTCTACATCTACACCTCGGGCACCACGGGAATGCCCAAGGCAGCGATCGTGGTGCACAGCAGGTGGGTGTGGCCCTGCCAGGTGTGCTCTTACCTGTCCAGGTGTGCTCTTACCTGTCTCAGGTGTGCTCTCACCTGCCCAGGTGTGCTCTCAGGTGTTACCTGTCGCAGGTGTGCTCTCACCTGTCTCAGGTGTGCTCTCACCTGTCTAGGTGTGTTCTCACCTGTCTCAGGTGTGCTCTTGTTCAGGTGTTACCTGTCTCACCTGTCTCAGGTGTGCTCTTGTTCAGGTGTTACCTGTCTCACCTGTCTCAGGTGTGCTCTTGTTCAGGTGTTACCTGTCTCACCTGTCTCAGGTGTGCTCTCTCTCAGTTATTACCTGCCCAGGTGTGCTCTCACCTGTCTCAGGTGTGCTCTTACCTGTCTCAGGTGTGCTCTTACCTGTCCAGGTGTGCTCTTACCTGTCTCAGGTGTGCTCTTACCTGTCTCAGGTGTGCTCTCACCTGTCTCAGGTGTGCTCTTACCTGTCTCAGGTGTGCTCTCACCTGTCTCAGGTGTGTTCTTACCTGTCTCAGGTGTGCTCTTACCTGTCCAGGTGTGCTCTTACCTGTCTCAGGTGTGCTCTCACCTGTCTCAGGTGTGCTCTTACCTGTCCAGGTGTGCTCTCACCTGCCTCAGGTGCGTTTGGTGCTGTGTCACCTGTCTCAGGTGTGCTGTCTCAGGTGTGTGGCTCTCTCTCAGGTGTGCTCTCACTTGTTTCTCTCTCTCTCTCAGGTATTACCTGTCTCAGGTGTGTCTGTCTCTCAGGTATTACCTGTCTCTCTCTCTCTCTCTCTCTCAGGTATTACCTGTCCAGGTGTGCTCTCACCTGTCCAGGTGTGCTGTCTCAGGTGTTACCTGTCTCTCTCTCTCTCTCAGGTGTTACCTGTCCAGGTGTACTGTCTCACCTGTCTCTCTCAGGTATTACCTGTCCAGGTGTGCTCTCTCTCTCTCTCAGGTATTACCTGTCTCACCTGTCCAGGTGCGCTCTCTCTCAGGTGTTACATGTGTCAGGTGTGCTGTCTCACCTGTCTCTCTCTGTCTCAGGTGTTACATGTCTCAGGTGTGCTGTCTCACCTGTCTCAGGTGTCTCTCTCTCTCTCTCAGGTGTTACCTGTCTCACCTGTCTCAGGTGTGCTCTCACCTGTCTCACCTGTCTCTCTCTCTCTCTCTCTCTCTCTCTCAGGTATTACCGCATCGCTGCCTTTGCTTATTTTGCGTTCCGGATGCGCCCCGATGACGTCATCTACACCTGCCTGCCCCTCTACCACTCTGCAGGTGTGACCTTCCTCACCTTCCTCATCATCCTCACCTTCCTCATCCTCACCTTCCTCATCCTCATCTACACCTGCCTGCCGCTGTACCACTCTGCAGGTGTGTGCTAACTCACCTTCCTCATCCTCACCTTCCTCACCATCCTCATCCTCCTCATCCTCCTCATCCTCACCTTCCTCATCCTCATCTACACCTGCCTGCCGCTGTACCACTCTGCAGGTGTGTGCTAACTCACCTTCCTCATCATCCTCATCCTCACCTTCCTCATCCTCACCTTCCTCATCCTTATCCTCCACATCTACACCTGCCTGCCACTCTGCCACTCTGCAGGTGTGACCTTCCTCCTCACCTTCCTCATCATCCTCCTCCTCTTCCTCCGAAACCCATCCCAATATCCCAAATTTATCCTGTATTTATCCCAAATTTATTTTGTGTTTATTTCAAATTTATCCCAATTATATCCCAAATTTGTTTTGAATTTATTCTGAATTTATCCCAAATTTATCCCAAATTTCTTTTGAATTTAACCTAAATTTACCCCAAATTTATCTAAAATTTGTCCTAAATTTTATCCCAAATTTATTTTGAATTTATCCCAAATTTATCCCAAGTTTATCCCGAATTTATCCTGAATCTATCCCAAATTTCTGGAACTTTCCAGGGAACATCCTGGGGATGGGGCAGTGCCTGACCCATCCCAAATATTCTGAATTTATCTTGAATTTATTTTGAATTTATTCTGAATTTATTTTGAATTTATGTTGAATTTATTTTGAATTTATTTTGAATTTATTTTGAATTTATTTTGAATTTATTTTGAATTTATTTTGAATTTATTCTGGAACATTCCAGGGAACATCCTGGGGGTGGGGCAGTGCCTGACCCATCGCAAATATCCTGAATTTATTTTGAATTTATTTTAATTTATTTTTATTTATTTTTATTTATTTTTTTCCAGGGAACATCCTGGGGATGGGGCAGTGCCTGGCCCATCCCAAATATCCCAAATTTATTTTTATTTATTTTTATTTATTTTTATTTATTTTGATTTATTTTTTATTTATTTTGATTTATTTTCATTTATTTCTATTTATTTTAATTTATTTTTATTTGTTCCAGGGAACGTCCTGGGGGTGGGGCAGTGCCTGACCCATCCCACATATTCTGAATATATTTTTATTTATTTTGAATTTATTCCAAATTGATTTTGAATTGATTTTGAATTTATTTTGAATTTATTTTTATTTATTTTTATCTTTTCCCAGGGAACATCCTGGGGGTGGGGCAGTGCCTGACCCATCCCAAATATCCCAAATTTATTTTGAATTTATTTTGATTTTATTCTGAATTTATTTTGAATTTATTTTGAATTTATCCTGAATTGATTTTGGATTTATTTTGAATTTATTTTTATTTACTTTATTTATTTTTATTTATTTTTATTTATTTTTATTTATTTTTATTTCTCCCAGGGAACATCCTGGGGGTGGGGCAGTGCCTGACCCATCCCAAATATCCCAAATTTATTTTTATTTATTTTTATTTATTTTAATTTGTTTTAATTTATTTATATTTATTTTTATTTATTTTTTTCTAGGGAACATCCTGGGGGTGGGGCAGTGCCTGACCCATCCCAAATATCCCAAATTTATTTTTATTTATTTTAATTTATTTTTATTTCTCCCAGGGAACATCCTGGGGGTGGGGCAGTGCCTGACCCATCCCAAATATCCCAAATTTATTTTTATTTATTTTAATTTATTTTTATTTCTCCCAGGGAACATCCTGGGGGTGGGGCAGTGCCTCCTGCACGGCCTCACCGTCGTCATCCGCCCCAAGTTCTCGGCCTCGCGCTTCTGGGACGACTGCGTCAAACATCGCTGCACGGTGAGAGCCGAGTCACAAATCAGAAATCACAGATCACAGATCACAAATCCTAAATCACAGATCCTAAATCACAGATCCTAAATCACAAATCCTAAATCACAAATCATAAATCACAGATCACAAATCCTGAATTCCAAATCACAAATCATAAATTCCAAATCACAAATCCCAAATCCCCAAATTCCAAATCACAAATCCCAAATTCCAAATCACAAATCCCAAATCACAAATCCTAAATCACAAATCCCCAAATTCCCAAATTCCCAAATCACAAATCCCAAATTCCAAATCACAAATCCTAAATTCCAAATCACAAACCATAAATTCCAAATCACAAATCACAAATTCCAAATCACAAACCATAAATTCCAAATCACAAATCACAAATTCCAAATCACAAATCCCCAAATTCCAAATCACAAATCCTAAATTCCAAATCACAAATCCCCAAATCCCAAATCACACATCACAGATCACAAATCCTAAATTCCCAAAATCCCCAAATCCCCAAATCACAAATTCCCAATTCCTGAATCCCCAACATCCCAAATCCCAAATCCCAAATTCTCAAAATCCCAAGTCTCAATTTCCCAAATTGCCAAATCCTAAATCACAAATCTCAAATTCAAAATTCCCAAATCTCAAATCCTAAACCACCAAATTCCCAAATTCCAAAATCCCAAATCCCCAAATCCCCAAATCCCCAAATCCCAAATCCCAAATTCTCAAATTCCAAATCCCAAATCCTAAACTACCAAATTCCCAAAATCCCAAATCCCAAAATCCCAAAACCCAAATACCCAAATTCCCAAATCCCAAATTCTCAAATCCCAAATCCCAAATCCCCAAATCCCCAAATCCCAAATCCCCAAATTCCCAAATCCCAAATTCCCAAGATCCCCAAATCCCAAATTCCCAAATCCCAAATCCCCAAATTCCCAAATCTCCAAATTCCCAAATCCCTAAAATCCCCAAATCCCTAAAATCCCCAAATCCCCAAATTCCCAAATCCCCAAATTCCCCAATCCCCAAATTCCAAAATCCCAAATCCCCAAAATCCCCAAATCCCCAAATCCCCGAATTCCCAAACCCCAAACCCCAAATTCCAAAATCCCAAATCCCCAAATTCCCAAATCCCAAATCCCCGAATTCCCAAATCCCAAATTCCCAAATCCCAAAATCCCAAAATCTCCAAATCCCAAATTCCCAAATCCCAAATTCCCAAATTAATTCCCAAATTCCCAAATCCCAAATCCCCAAAATCCCAAAATCCCAAATCCAAAATTCCCAAATCCCATTTTACCCCCCCAAAAACCCAATTTTCTTGATATTTCTCCTCAAAAAAATTCCCTTTTTTAGCTATTTTTTCCTCTAAAAATCCCATTTTTTCACCTAAAAACCCCATTTTTTTTTATTTTCCCCCCAAATTCCCATTTTTCCCCAAAAAAAATCCCATTATTTTTTTCCTATTTCCTGTCCCCAAAATCCCATTTTTGGGTCATTTTGTCCCCCAAAAAATTGCCATTTTTTTTGCTATTTTCCCCTCCCAAAATCCCAATTTTTTTGTCATTTTCTCCTAGAAAAATCCCATTTTTTAGCTTTTTTTTCCCCTAAACCCCCCATTTTTTCACCTAAAAATGCCATTTTTTCACCTAGAAACCCCATTTTTTTTCTATTTTCCCCCCTCCCAAAATCCAAAATGTTTGGTCATTCTCTCCCAAAAAAATCCCATTTTTTCACCTAAAACCCCAATTTTTTCCCATTAAAAATCCCATTTTTTTGCTATTTTTTGATCCAAAATCCCCATTTTTTCCCCTAAAAATCCCATTTTTTCCCCTAAACCCCCCATTTTTTCACCTAGAACTCCATATTTTTTATTTTTCCCCCAAATTCCCAATTTTTCACCCCAAATCTCATTTCCCCAAAAAAATCCCATTATCTTTTCTATTTTTCCCTCCTAAAATCCCAATTTTTTGGTCATTCTCTCTCATAAATCTCCACTTTTTTTCCCTAAAAATCCCATTTTTTCACCTAAAAACACCATTTTTTCATCTAGAAATCCCATTTTATTTCTATTTCCCCCCCTACTAAAACCCCAATTTTTTGGTCATTCTCTCCCAAAAAAATCCCATTTTTTCACCTAAAAACCCCATTTTCTCCCCAAAAAATTGCATTTTTTAGCTATTTTTTCACCTAGAAATGCCATTTTTTTTCTATTTTCCCCCGTCCCAAAATCCCAATTTTTTGGTCATTCTGTCTCAAAAAAACCCCAAAAAAATCCAATTTTTTCACCTAAAAATGCCATTTTTTCCCCTAAAATCCCCATTTTTTCACCTAGAAACTCCATTTTTTTTTATTTTTCACCTAAATTCCCATTTTCCCCCCAGATATTTCAGTCCATGGGGAGCTGTGCCGGTTCCTCCTGGCCCAGCCTATCCATGATCCCAAATCCCATTTTTCTCCCCTAAAAATCCCATTATTATTTTCCTATTTCGTGTCCCCAAAATCCCATTTTTTGGGTCAATTTGTCCCCCAAAAATCCCATTTTTTTTGCTATTTTCCCCTCCCAAAATCCAAATTTTTTGGTCATTCTCTCCCAAAAAAATCCCATTTTTAAGCTATTTTTTCCCCTAAATATGCCATTTTTTCACCTAAAAATCCCATTTTTTCCCCTAGAAACCCAATTTTTTTTTTATTTTCCCCCCTCCCAAAATCCCAATTTTTTGGTCATTCTGTCTCAAAAAAACCCCAAAAAAATCCAATTTTTTCACCTAAAAATCCCATTTTTTAAGCTATTTTTTCCCCTAAAACCCCCATTTTTTCACCTAAAAATGCCATTTTTTCACCTAGAAATCCCATTTTTTTTCCTATTTCCTCCACTCCCAAAATCCCAATTTTTTTGGTCATTCTCTCCAAAAAAAGTCCTATTTTTTTCATGTAAAAATCTCATTTTTTAGCTATTTTTTCCCCTAAAATCCCCATTTTTTCACCTAGAATCCAAATTTTTTTTTTATTTTTTCCCCCTCCCAGAATCCCAATTTTTTGGTCATTCTGTCTCAAAAAAACCCCCAAAAAATCCCGTTTTTTCACTTAAAAATCCCATTTTTTCACCTAGAAATCTCATTTTTTCACCTAGAAACCCAATTTTTTTAAATTTTTTTCCCCCCTCCCAGAATCCCAATTTTTTGGTCATTCTATCTCAAAAAATCCCATTTTTTCACCTAAAAATCCCATTTTTTTCAACTAGAAACTCCATTATTTTTTTATTTTTCCCCTTAATTCCTAATTTTTCACCCCAAATCCCATTTCCCAAAAAAAATCCCTTTTTTTTTCCTATTTCCTGTCCCCAAAATCCCAATTTTTTGGTCATTTTCTCCCAAAAAAATCCCATTTTTTAGCTTTTTTTCCCCCTAAAAACCCCATTTTTTCACCTAGAAACCCCATTTTTTTTTTATTTTTCACCTAAATTCCCATTTTTTGTATTTTTCCCCCCAGATATTTCAGTCCATGGGGAGCTGTGCCGGTTCCTCCTGGCCCAGCCTATCCATGATCCCAAATCCCATTTTTCCCCCCAAAAAAATCTCATTATTTTTTTCCTATTTCCTGTCCCCAAAATCCCATTTTGGGTCAATTTGTCCCCCAAAAATCCCATTTTTTTTGCTATTTTCCCCTCCCAAAATCCAAATTTTTTGGTCATTCTCTCCCAAAAAAATCCCATTTTTTAGCTATTTTTTTCCCCTAAAACCCCCATTTTTTCACCTAAAAATCCCATTTTTTTGCCTAGAAACGCCATTTTTTCATCTAGAAATCCCATTTTATTTCTATTTTTCCTCCTACCAAAATCCCAATTTTTTGGTCATTCTCTCCCAAAAAAAATCCCATTTTTTAGCTATTTTTTCCCCTAAAACCCCCATTTTTTCCCCTAAAATCCCCATTTTTTCACCTAGAAACCCCATTTTTTTTTTATTTTTCACCTAAAATTCTCATTTTTTGTATTTTCCCCCCAGATATTTCAGTACATCGGGGAGCTGTGCCGGTTCCTCCTGGCCCAGCCCCTGACTCACCCAAATTCCCATTTTTTCACCCCAAATCCCATTTTCCCCCCCCAAAAAATCTCATTATTTTTTCCCTATTTCCTGTCCCCAAAAACCCCATTTTTTCACCCAAAAAAACCTCATTATTTTTTCTATTTTCCCCTCCGAAAATCCCAATTTTTTGGTCATTTTCTCCCAAAAAAATCCCATTTTTTAGCTATTTTTTCCCCTAAAACCTCCATTTTTTCACCTAAACCCCCATTTTTTCACCTAAAAATGCCATTTTTTCACCTAGAAACCCCATTATCTTTTCTATTTTCCCCTCCCAAAATCCAAATTTTTTGGTCATTCTATCCCAAAAAAATCCCATTTTTTTCATGTAAAAATCCCATTTTTTAGGTATTTTTTCACCTAGAAATCCCATTTTTTTTTCTATTTCCTACACTCCCAAAATACCAATTTTTTGGTCATTCTCTCCCAAAAAATATCCCGTTTTTTTCACTTAAAAACCCCATTTTTTAGCTATTTTTTCACCTAAAAATGTCATTTTTTCACCTAGAAACCCCATTTTTTTTCCTATTTCCTCCACTCCCAAAATCCCGATTTTTTGGTCATCCTCTCCCAAAAAAATCAAAATTTTTCACCTAAAATCCCCATTTTTTCACCTAGAAACTCCATTTTTTTTTTATTTTTCACCTAAATTCCCATTTTTCCCCCCAGATATTTCAGTCCATGGGGGAGCTGTGCCGGTTCCTCCTGGCCCAGCCCCTGACTGACCCAAATTCCCATTTTTTCACCCCCAACCCCATTTTTCTCCAATAAACCCCAATTTTTCACCTAGAAACTCCTTTTTGAAAAAAAGCTTCCTCCAAATTCCCATTTTTTCATCCCAAATCCCATTTCCCCAAAAAAATCCCATTATCTTTTCTATTTTTTCCTCCCAAAATTCCAATTTTTTGGGATTCATTCTCTCCCAAAAAAATCCCATTTTTTCACCCAAATCCCCATTTTCTCACCTAAAAATGCCATTTTTTCACCTAGAAACTCCATTTTTTTTATTTATTTCTATTTTCCCCTCCCAAAATCCCAATTTTTTGGTCATTCTCTCCCAGAAAAATCCCATTTTTTAGCTATTTTTCCCCCTAAAACCCCCATTTTTTCACCTAAAAATCCCATTTTTTCACCTAGAAACTCCATTTTTTTATTTCTTTTTCACCTAAAATTCTCATTTTTTGTATTTTTCCCCCCAGATATTTCAGTACATCGGGGACCTGTGCCGGTTCCTCCTGGCCCAGCCCCTGACTGACCCAAATTCCCATTTTTAATCTATTTTTTCACCTAGAAATGCCATTTTTTCACCTAGAAACCCCATTTTTTCACCTAGAAACTCCATTTTTAAAATTTATTTGTATTTTCTCCTCCCAAAATCCCAATTTTTGGTCATTCTGTCCTGAAAAAAACCCAAAAAAATCCCATTTTTTAGCTATTTTTTCACCTAAAAATGCCATTTTTTTCTCCTAAAAATGCCATTTTTTCACCTAGAAACTCCATTTTTTTTTTATTTTTCACCTAAATTCCCATTTTTCCCCCCAGGTTTTTCAGTACATCGGGGAGCTGTGCCGGTTCCTCCTGGCCCAGCCCCTGACTGACCCAAATTCCCATTTCTTCACCCCAAACCCCATTTTTCTCCAATAAACCCCATTTTTTCACCTAGAAACACCTCTTTTTTTTGTAATTTTTCACTCAAATTCCCATTTTTCACCACAAATCCCATTTCCCAAAAAAATCCCATTATCTTTTCTATTTTCTCCTCCCAAAATCCCAATTTTTTGGGGTTCATTCTCTCCCAAAAAAGTCCCATTTTTTCACCGAAATCCCATTTTTTTCACCTAAAAATGCCATTTTTTCATCTAGAAAGCCCATTATCTTTTCTATTTTCCCCTCCCAAAATCCAAATTTTTTGGTCATTCTATCCCAAAAAAATCCCATTTTTTCACCTAAAAACCCCATTTTCTCCCCAAAAAATCGCATTTTTTAGCTATTTTTTCACCTAGAAATGCCATTTTTTTTTTATTTTTCCCGCTCCCAAAATCCCAATTTTTTGGTCATTCTGTCTCAAAAAAAAACCCCAAAAAATCCAATTTTTTCACCTAAAAATCCCATTTTTTAGCTATTTTTTCCCCTAAAACCCCCATTTTTTCACCTAAAAACGCCATTTTTTCACCTAGAAATACCATTTTATTTCTATTTTCCCCCCTCCCAAAATCCCAATTTTTTGGTCATTCTATCCCAAAAAAATCCCATTTTTTTCATGTAAAAATCCCATTTTTTAGGTATTTTTTCACCTAAAAATCCCATTTTTCTTTCTATTTCCTATACTCCCAAAATCCAAATTTTTTGGTCATTCTCTCCCAAAAAAATCCCATTTTTTTCACCTAAAAATCCCATTTTTTAGCTATTTTTTCACCTAAAAACGCCATTTTTTTGACCTAGAAATCCCATTTTTTTTCTATTTTCCCCCCTCCCAAAATCCCAATTTTTTGGTCATTCTGTCTCAAAAAAACCCCAAAAAAATCCCGTTTTTTCACTTAAAAATCCCATTTTTTCACCTAAAAATGCCATTTTTTTTCTATTTTCCCCCCTCCCAGAATCCCAATTTTTTGGTCATTCTATCCCAAAAAAACCCCATTTTTTCACCTAAAAATCCCATTTTTTCAACTAGAAACTCCATTATTTTTTTATTTTTCCCCTTAATTCCTAATTTTTCACCCCAAATCCCATTTCCCAAAAAAAATCCCTTTTTTTTTCCTATTTCCTGTCCCCAAAATCCCAATTTTTTGGTCATTCTCTCCTAGAAAAATCCCATTTTTTAGCTATTTTTTCCCCTAAAACCCCCATTTTTTCCCCTAAAATCCCCATTTTTTCACCTAGAAACTCCATTTTTTTTCTATTTTCTCCTCCCAAAATCCCAATTTTTTGGTCATTCTCTCCCAAAAAAATCCCATTTTTTCACCTAAAAATCCCATTTTTTCCACCTAGAAATCCCATTTTTTTTCTATTTTCCCCCCTCCCAAAATCCCAATTTTTGGTCATTCTGTCCTGAAAAAAACCCCAAAAAAATCCCATTTTTTAGCTATTTTTTCCCCTAAAAATGCCATTTTTTCACCTAGAAACTCCATTTTTTTTTTATTTTTCACCTAAAATTCTCATTTTTTGTATTTTCCCCCCAGATATTTCAGTACATCGGGGAGCTGTGCCGGTTCCTCCTGGCCCAGCCCCTGACTGACCCAAATTCCCATTTTTTCACCCCAAAAAATCCCATTTTTCCCCCCCAAAAAATCTCATTATTTTTTCCCTATTTCCTGTCCCCAAAAAAATCCCATTTTTTCACCCAAAAAACCCCCATTTTTTTTTCTACTTTCCCCTCCCAAAATCCCTTTTTTTTTGTCATTTTCTCCCAAAAAAATCCCATTTTTTAGCTTTTTTTTCCCCTAAAACCCCCATTTTTTCGCCTAAAAATCCCATTTTTTCACCTAGAATTCCCATTTTATATTCTATTTCCTACACTCCCAAAATCCCAATTTTTTGGTCATTCTCTCCCAAAAAAATCCCATTTTTTCACCTAGAAATCCTATTATTTTTTTCCTATTTTCCCCTCCCAAAATCCCAATTTTTTGGTCATTCTGTCCCGAAAAAAACCCCAAAAAATCCCGTTTTTTCACTTAAAAATCCCATTTTTTTCACCTAGAAATGCCATTTTTTCATCTAGAAACCCCATTTTTTTTCTATTTTCCCCCCTCCCAAAATCCCAATTTTTTAGTCATTTTCTCCCAAAAAAATCCCATTTTTTAGCTATTTTTTCCACCTAAAACCCCCATTTTTTCACCTAAAAATGCCATTTTTTCACCTAGAAACCCCATTATCTTTTCTATTTTCCCCTCCCAAAATCCAAATTTTTTGGTCATTCTATCCCAAAAAAATCCCATTTTTTTCATGTAAAAATCCCATTTTTTAGGTATTTTTTCACCTAGAAATCCCATTTTTTTTTCTGTTTCCTCCACTCCCAAAATCCAAAATTTTTGGTCATTCTCTCCCAAAAAAATGCCATTTTTTTCCCCTAAAAACCCCATTTTCTCCCCCAAAAATAGCATTTTTTAGCTATTTTTTCACCTAGAAACGCCATTTTTTCACCTAGAATCCCAATTTTTTTTTTATTTTTCCCCCCTCCCAAAATCCCAATTTTTTGGTCATTTTCTCCTAGAAAAATCCCATTTTTTAGCTATTTTTTCCCCTAAAATCCCCATTTTTTCACCTAGAAACTCCATTTTTTTTTTATTTTTCACCTAAAATTCTCATTTTTTGTATTTTTCCCCCCAGATATTTCAGTACATCGGGGAGCTGTGCCGGTTCCTCCTGGCCCAGCCCCTGACTGACCCAAATTCCCATTTTTTCACCCCAAAAAAATCCCATTTTTCTCCAATTAACCCCATTTTTTCCCCTAGAAACCCCATTTTTTTTGTAATTTTTCACTCAAATTCCCATTTTTTTCACCCCAAATCCCATTTCCCCAAAAAAATCCCATTATCTTTTCTATTTTCTCCTCCCAAAATCCCAATTTTTTGGGATTCATTCTCTCCCAAAAAAATCCCATTTTTTCACCGAAATCCCCATTTTTTCACCTAAAAATGCCATTTTTTCACCTAGAAACCCCATTTTTTTTCATTTTTTCCCCCCTCCCAAAATCCCAATTTTTTGGTCATTCTGTCTCAAAAAAACCCCAAAAAAATCCAATTTTTTCACCTAAAAATCCCATTTTTTAGCTATTTTTTCCCCTAAAACCCCCATTTTTTCACCTAAAAATGCCATTTTTTCACCTAGAAATCCCATTTTTTTTCCTATTTCCCCCACTCCCAAAATCCCAATTTTTTGGTCATTCCCTCCCAAAAAAATCCCATTTTTTCACCTAGAAATCCTATTATTTTTTTCCTATTTTCCCCTCCCAAAATCCCAATTTTTTGGTCATTCTCTCCCAAAAAAATCCCATTTTTTCACCTAAAAACCCCATTTTCTCCCCCAAAAAATCGCATTTTTTAGCTATTTTTTCACCTAGAAATCCCATTTTATTTCTATTTTCCCCCCTCCCAAAATCCCATTTTTTTGGTCATTCTCTCCCAAAAAAATCCCATTATTTCACCTACAAACCCCATTTTTTTTCTCTTTTTTCCCCTAAAAATGTCAGTTTTTCACTTAGAAATCCCATTATTTTTTCTATTTTCCCCTCCCAAAATCCCAATTTTTTGGTCATTTTCTCCTAGAAAAATTCCATTTTTTAGCTATTTTTTCACCTAGAAATCCCATTTTCTCACCTAAAAATGCCATTTTTTTCACCTAGAAACTCCATTTTTTTATTTATTTCTATTTTCCCCTCCCAAAATCCCAATTTTTGGTCATTCTGTCCTGAAAAAACCCCCAAAAAATCCAATTTTTTAGCTATTTTTTCCTCTAAAAATGCCATTTTTCCCCTAAAACCCCCATTTTTTCACCTAGAAACGCCATTTTTTCATCTAGAAATACCATTTTATTTCTATTTTTCCCCCTATTAAAATCCAAATTTTTTGGTCATTCTCTCCTAAACAAAATCCCATTTTTTAGCTATTTTTTCCCCTAAAAATACCATTTTTTCCTCTAAAATCCCCATTTTTTCACCTAGAAACTCCATTTTTTTTTTATTTTTCACCCAAATTCCCATTTTTCCCCCCAGATATGTCAGTCCATGGGGGAGCTGTGCCGGTTCCTCCTGGCCCAGCCCCTGACTGACCCAAATTCCCATTTTTTCACCCCAAAAAATCCCTTTTTTCTCCAATTAACCCCATTTTTTCCCATAGAAACTCCATTATTTTTTTATTTTTCCCCCAAATTCCCAATTTTTCACCCCAAATCCCATTTCCCCAAAAAATCCCATTATCTTTTCTATTTTCTCCTCCCAAAATCCCAATTTTTTGGGGTTCATTCTCTCCCAAAAAAGTCCCATTTTTTCACCGAAATCCCATTTTTTTCACCTAAAAATGCCATTTTTTCATCTAGAAATCCCATTATTTTTTCTATTTTCCCCCCTCCCCAAATCCCATTTTTTTGGTCATTCTCTCCCAAAAAAATCCCATTTTTTCACCTAAAAACCCCATTTTTTTTCTCTTTTTTCCCCTAAAAATGCCATTTTTTCACCTAGAAATCCCTTTTTTTTTGCTATTTTCCCCTCCCAAAATCCCAATTTTTTTGTCATTTTCTCCCAAAAAAATCCCATTTTTTAGCTATTTTTTCCCCTAAAACCCCCATTTTTTCACCTAAAAATGCCATTTTTTCACCTAGAAACTCCATTTTTTTTTTATTTTTCACCTAAATTCCCATTTTTCCCCCCAGATATTTCAGTACATCGGGGAGCTGTGCCGGTTCCTCCTGGCCCAGCCTATCCATGATCCCAAATCCCATTTTTCTCCCCTAAAAATCCCATTATTATTTTCCTATTTCCTGTCCCCAAAATCCCATTTTTGGGTCATTTTGTCCCCCAAAAAAATGCCATTTTTTCACCTAAAAATCCCATTTTTTAGCTATTTTTTCACCTAGAAACTCCCTTTTTAAAATTTATTTCTATTTTCCCCTCCCAAAATCCCATTTTTTGGTTATTCTGTCCTGAAAAAACCCCAAAAAAATCCCATTTTTTAGCTATTTTTTCCCCTAAAAACGCCATATTTTCACCTAGAAACTCCATTTTTTTTTTATTTTTCACCTAAAATTCTCATTTTTTGTATTTTTCCCCCCAGATATTTCAGTACATCGGGGAGCTGTGCCGGTTCCTCCTGGCCCAGCCCGTGAGCGAGGCCGAGCGGCGGCACCAGCTGCGTTTGGCGCTCGGGAACGGCCTCAGGGCTCAGCTCTGGCCCGAATTCCAGCGGCGCTTCCAGATCCCCCAGATCGGGGAATTCTACGGGGCCACGGAGTGTAACTGCAGCCTGGCCAACCTCGATGGGCAGGTGGGGAATTGGGGAAAAAAATTTGGGAAAAAATCTGGGGGAAATCGGTGGAAAAATGGGGAAAATATGGGGAAAATATGGGAAAAAGCTGGGAAAAAATCTGGGGAAAATCAGAGAAAAATTGGTGAAAATCTGGGGAAAATATGGGGGGAAAATTGGGAAAAAATGGGGAAAATACAGGAAAAAATGCAGGGAAAATTGGGGGAAATCTGGGAAAAAATACAGGAAAAATTGGGGAAAAATTGGGGAAAAATTGGGAAAAAATGGGAAAAAATACAGGGAAAATCAGGGAAAATACGGAGGAAACTGTGGAAAAAATCGGGGAAAATCAGGGAAAATTTGGGAAAAAATTTGGGAAAATTGGGAAAAATCTAGGGGAAAATGGGAAAAAATCCAGGGAAAATTGGGGAAAAATGGGAAAAAAATCTGGGAAAAAATCCAGGGAAAAATGGGAAAAATATGGGAAAAATACAGGAAAAAATGGGGGAAAAATCTGGGGAAAATTTGGGGAAAAATGGGAAAAATTGGGGAAAATATGGGGAAAAGTCTGAGAAAAAATGGGGAAAATACAGGGAAAATTGGGGGAAAATTGGGAAAAAATCCAGGGAAAATTGTGAGTTCTATGGGGTCACAGAGTGCAACTGCAGCCTGGGCAACCCCGATGGGCAGGTGGGGAATTGGGGAAAAAATTTGGGAAAAAATCGCAGGAAAATTGGGGGAAATTTGGGGAAAATCGGGGAAAAAATCTGGGGAAAATCGGAGAAAAATTGGGGAAAAATTGGGGAAAAATCCAGGGAAAGTTGGGGAAAAATTGGGAGGAACATTGAGGGGAATGGGGAACATTGGGAAAAAATCCAGGGAAAATTGGGAAAAAAATCTGGGGAAAATTGAGGAAAATATGGGAAAGATACGGGAAAAAATGGGGAAAAATCGTTGAAAAATTGGGGAAAATGTGGGGAAAAATGTGGGGAAAATTGGGGAAAATCTTGGGAAAATTTGGGATAATGGGAAAAAAATGGGGAAAATACTGGGGAAAATCTGGGGAAAATTGAGGAAAATCTGGGGAGAATGGGAAAAAATTGGGGGGATAATGGGAAAAAAATGGGGAAAATACAGGGAAAAATCTGGGGAAAATTGGGAAAATACAGGGGGAAAACAGGAAAAAAATCTGGGGAAAATTGGGGAAAAAATGGGAAAAATCCAGGGAAAATTGGGGAAAATATTGAGGAAATTGGGGAAAATATGGGGGAAAATTGGGGAGAAAATTGGAAAAAAATGGGGAAATTACGGGAAAAATCCAGGGAAAATTGGGGAAAAAATGGGGAAAAAATCCAGGGAAAATTGTGAGTTCTACGGAGCCACAGAGTGCAACTGCAGCCTGGGCAACCTCGATGGACAGGTGGGGAAATGGGGAAAAAATTTGGGAAAAAATCGCAGGAAAATTGGGGGAAATGTGGGGAAAATATGGGAAAAAATCCCAGGAAAATCGGAGAAAAATTGGGGAAAAATTGGGGAAAAATAGAGGGAAAATTGGGGAAAAATTGGGAGGAACATTGGGGAGAATGGGGAACATTGGGAAAAAATCCAGGGAAAATTGGGGAAAAATTGGGAGGAACATTGGGGGAAAAAGGGGAACATTGAGAAAATATCCAGGGAAAATTGGGAAAAAAATCTGGGAAAAATTGAGGAAAATATGGGAAAGATACGGGAAAAAATGGGGAAAAATTGTTGAAAAATTGGGGAAAATGTGGGGAAAAATCTGGGGAAAATTTGGGATAATGGGAAAAAAATGGGGAAAATACTGGGGAAAATCTGGGGAAAATTGAGAAAATCTGGGGAAAATTGGGGGGAAAATGGGGAAAAAATCTGGGAAAAATTGGGGAAAATCAGGGGGGAAAATGGGAAAATCTGGGGGAAAATATGTGGGAAAATTGGGGGGATAATGGGAAAAAAAATGGGGAAAATACAGGGAAAAATCCAGGCAAAATTGAGGAAAACCTGGGGGAAATTGGGGAAAAATCTGGAGAAAATCGGGGAAAAATTGGGGGAAATATGGGGAAAATATGAAGAAAATCAGTGGAAAATGTGGAGAAAAATCCAGGGAAAATTGAGGAAAAATGGGAAAAAATCTGGGAAAAAATCCCAGGAAAATTGGGGAAAATATGGAGAAAATTGGGGAAAAAATCAGGGAAAATCAGGGAAAATATGGAGAAAATATGGGAAAAATCTGGGAAAAAAATCCAGGGAAAATTGGGAAAATACAGGGGGAAAATAGGAAAAAAATCTGGGGAAAATTGGGGAAAATATGGGGAAAAAATGGGGAAAAATCCAGGGAAAATTGGGGAAAAACTGGGAGGAACATTGGGGGAGAATGGGCAACATTGAGAAAAAATCCAGGGAAAATTGGGAAAAAAATCTGGGAAAAAATCACAGGAAAATTGGGGGAAATTTGGCGAAAATCGGGGAAAAAATTCAGGGAAAATTGGGGAAATATGGGGAAATATGAGGAAAATCGGTGGAAAATCTGGAGAAAAATCAAGGGAAAATTGAGGAAAATGGGAAAAAATCTGGGAAAAAATCCCAGGAAAATTGGGGAAAATATGGGAAAAATACAGGGAAAATCAGGGAAAATATGGAGGAAATTGGGAAAAAGATCTGGGGAAAATCGGGGAAAAATTGGGGGAAATATGGGGGAAATATGAGGAAAATTGGTGGAAAATCTGGACAAAAATCCAGGGAAAATTGGGGAAAAATGGGAAAAAATCTGGGAAAAAATCTGGGGAAAATTGGGGAAAATATGGAGAAAATTGGGGGAAAAATCCAGGGAAAATTGGGGAAAAATGGGAAAAAATCAGGGAAAATCAGGGAAAATATGGAGAAAATATGGGAAAAATCTGGGAAAAAATCCAGGGAAAATTGGGAAAATACAGGGGGAAAATAGGACAAAAATCTGGGGAAAATATGGGGAAAAGTTGGGGAAAAAATGGGGAAAATACAGGGAAAATTGGGGGAAAATTTGGGGAAAAATGGGAAAAGTCTGGGAAAAAATCCCAGAAAAATTGGGGCAAAAATGGGGGGAAAATGGAAAAAAAATGGGGAAAATTGGGGAAAATATGGAGGAAATTGGGAAAAAAATCCAGGGAAAATTGGGGAAAATCAGGGGGAAAAATGGGGAAAAAATCCAGGGAAAATTGGGGAAAAATTGGGAGGAACATTGGGGAGAATGGGGAACATTGAGAAAAAATCCAGGGAAAATTGGGAAAAAAATCTGGGAAAAAATCACAGGAAAATTGGTGGAAAAATGGGGAAAATATGGGAAAAAATTCAGGGAAAATTGGGGAAATATGGGGGAAATATGAAGAAAAACGGTGGAAAATGTGGAGAAAAATCCAGGGAAAATTGGGGAAAAATGGGAAAAGATCTGGGAAAAAATCTGGGGAAAATTGGGGAAAATATGGGAAAAATACAGGGAAAATCAGGAAAAATATGGAGGAAATTGGGAAAAAAATCTGGGGAAAATCGGGGAAAAATTGGGGGAAATATGGGGGAAATATGAAGAAAATACAGGGAAAATTGGGGAAAAATGGGAAAAAGTCTGGGAAAAAAATCCGGGGGAAATTGGTGGAAAAATGGGGAAAATATGGGAGAAATTGGGAAAAAATTTTGGAAGAATTGGGAAAAATATGGAGGAAAATTGGGGGAAAATTGGGGAAAAATTGGGGAAAAATTGGGGGGAAAATGGGAAAAAAATGGAGAAAATTGGGGAAAAATCCAGGGAAAATTGGGGAAAATCTGGGGGAAATTTGGGGGGAAATGGGAAAAAAACAGAGGGAAAATGGGAAAAAAATCTGGGGAAAATTTTGGAAAAATGGGGAAAATCTGGGGAAAATGGGGGAAAATCTGGGGAAATTGGGGGGAAAATGGGGAAAAAAATCTGGGAATAATCTGAGGAAAATCAGGGGGGAAAATGGGAAAATCTGGGGGAAATTAGGGAAAAATTGGGGGGATAATGGGAAAAAAAATGGGGAAAATACAGGAAAAAAAATCCAGGGAAAATTGAGGAAAACCTGGGGGAAATTGGGGAAAAATCTGGGGAAAATTGGGGAAAAAATGGGAAAAATCCAGGGAAAATTGTGAGTTCTATGGGGCCAGTGAGTGCAACTGCAGCCTGGGCAACCTCGATGGACAGGTGGGGAAAAAAGGGAAAAAAATTTGGGAAAAAATCTGGGGGAAATCGGTGGAAAAATGGGGAAAATATGGGAAAAAATCCCAGGAAAATCGGAGAAAAATTGGGGAAAAATTGGGGAAAAATTGGGGGAAAATACAGGAAAAAATCCAGGGAAAATTGGGGAAAAATGGGAAAAAAATCTGGGAAAAAATCTAGGGAAAAATTGGGGAAAATATGCAGAAAAAATCTGGGGAAAGTTGAGGAAAATCTGGGGGAAATTGGAAAAAAAATCTGGGAAAAATCGGAGGAAAATTGGGGGGAAATGGGGAAAATCTGGGAAAAAATCCAGGGAAAACTGGGAAAAATCTGGGGGAAAATAGGAAAAAATCCAGGGAAAATTGGGGAAAAATTGGGAGGAACATTGGGGAGAATGGGGAACATTGGGAAAAAATCCAGGGAAAATTGGGAAAAAAATCTGGGAAAAAATCACAGGAAAATTGGGGGAAATGTGGGGAAAATCGGGGAAAAAATTCAGGGGAAATTGGGGAAATATGGGGAAAATATGAGGAAAAGCAGTGGAAAATCTGGAGAAAAATCCAGGGAAAATTGGGGAAAAATGGGAAAAAATCTGGGAAAAAATCTGGGGAAAATTGGGGAAAATATGGAGAAAATTGGGGAAAAATCCAGGGAAAATTGGGGAAAAATGGGAAAAAATCAGGGAAAATCAGGGAAAATATGGGAAAAATCTGGGAAAAAATCCAGGGAAAATTGGGAAAATACAGGGGGAAAATAGGACAAAAATCTGGGGAAAATATGGGGAAAAGTTGGGGAAAAAATGGGGAAAATACAGGGAAAATTGGGGGAAAATTGGGAAAAAATGGGAAAAGTCTGGCAAAAAAATCCAGGGAAAACTGGGGGAAATCTGGGGGGAAAATGGAAAAAAAATGGGGAAAATTGGGGAAAATATGGAGGAAATTGGGAAAAAAATCCAGGGAAAATTGGGGAAAATTTGGGAAAATTTGGGGGGAAAATGGGGAAAAAATCCAAGGAAAGTTGTGAGTTCTACAGGGCCACAGAGTGCAACTGCAGCCTGGGTAACCTCGATGGACAGGTGGGGAATTGGGGGAAAAATGGGGAAAAAATCTGGGGGAAATTGGTGGAAAAATGGGGAAAATATGGGGAAAATCTGAGGAAAATCAGGGCAAAAATGGAAAAAAAATCCCAGGAAAACTGGGGAAAAATTGGGGAAAATATGGAGGAAAATTAGGGAAAGAATCTGGGAAAATCAGGGGAAAATCTGGGGGAAATTGTGGAAAAATGGGGAAAATATGGGGAAAATTTGGGAAAAAATCCGGAGAAAATTGGGGAAAATCTGGGGGAAACTGGGGGGAAAATGGGGAAAAAAATCGAGGAAAATCGGGGAAAATATGGAGAAAATATGGGAAAAATCTGGGAGAAAAATCCAGGGAAAATTGGGAAAATATAGGGGGAAAATAGGACAAAAATCTGGGGAAAATTGGGGAAAATATGGGGAAAAGTTGGGGAAAAATCCAGGGAAAATTGGGGAAAAATTGGGAGGAACATTGGGGAGAATGGGGAACATTGGGAAAAAATCCAGGGAAAATTGGGAAAAAAATCTGGGAAAAAATCACAGGAAAATTGGTGGAAAAATGGGGAAAATCGGGGAAAAAATTCAGGGAAAATTGGGGAAATATGGGGGAAATATGAGGAAAAGTGGTGGAAAATCTGGAGAAAAATCCAGGGAAAATTGGGGAAAAATGGGAAAAAATCTGGGAAAAATCCCAGGAAAATTGGGGAAAAATGGGAAAAATATGGGAGAAATTGGGAAAAAATTTGGGAAGAATTGGGGAAAATATGGAGGAAAATTGGGGAACATTGGGGGAAAAATTGGGGAAAAATTGGAGGGAAAATGGTAAAAAAATAGGAAACATTGGGGAAAAAAATCTGGGAGAAATTGGGGAAAATCTGGGGAAAAATTGGGGAGAAAATTGGAAAAAAAATGGGGAAAATACAGGAAAAAATCCAGGGAAAATTGGGGAAAAAATGGGGGAAATTTGGGGAAAATAGGAAAAAATATCTGGGGAAAATGGGGAAAATCTGGGAAAATTTGGGGAAAAATTGGGGGGAAAATGGTAAAAAATTAGGAAACATTGGGGAAAAAATCTGGGGCAAATTGGGTTAAATCTGGGGGAAATATGGGGAAAAAATTGGGAAAAAATGGGGAAAATACAGGGAAAAATCTAGGGAAGATTGGGGAAAATCTGGGGAAAATTGGGGAAAAAATACAGGAAAAAATGGGGAAAAATTGGGAAAAAATGGGGAAAAAATGGGGAAAAAATGGGGAAAAAATCCAGGGAAAATCAGGGAAAATACGGAGGAAACTGGGAAAAAATTGGGGGAAATTGGGGAAAATTTGGGGAAAAATCCCAGGAAAATTGGGAAAAATCTGGGGGAAAATGGGAAAAAATCCAGGGAAAATTGGGGAAAAATGGGAAAAAATCTGGGAAAAAAATCCCAGGAAAATTGGGGAAAATATGGGAAAAATACAGGAAAAAATGGGGGAAAAATCTGGGGGAAATTTGGGGAAAATCAGGGGGAAATTGGGGAAAAATCTGGGGGAAACTGAGGAAAATGCAGAGGGAAAAATGGGGAACATTGGGGAAAAAAATCCAGGGAAAATTGAGTAAAAATGGAGAAAAAAAAGGGGAAAGTCGGGGGGAAATTGGGGAAAAATTGGGGGAAAAATGGGAAAAAAATGGAGAAAATTGGGGGAAAATCCAGGGAAAATTGGGGAAAATATGGGGAAAATTGAAGGGAAAATGGGAAAAAAATCTGGGGGAAAATCTGGGGAAAATCAGGGGGGAAATGGGGAAAATATGGGGGAAAAATAGGAAAAAAATCTGGGAAAAATGGGGAAAAATTAGGGCAAAAATAGGGAAAAATGGGGAAAAATTGAGTTTTAAAAAAAATTTTCCCGTTTTCCCTGGGTTTCTCCTTTTTGGTTTTTTTTTTTCCCCATTTCTTGTAGAAATTCCCTTGGATTTTTGGCTTTTTTTCCCCATTTTTGACCAATTTTCTCCATTTTTCATCCAATTCTCTTCCATTTTTTTGGTAATTTCCCCATTTTTTGCCCAATTTTCACCAGGTTTGTAGAAATTTTCCCATTTTCCCCAGATTTCTCCTTTTTGGGAAGAATTTTCCCATTTCTTGTAGAAATTTCCTTGGATTTTTGTCTTTTTTTTCCCCATTTTTGACCAATTTTCCCCATTTTTCATCCGATTTCCCCCATTTTTTTTCCATAATTTCCCCATTTTTTGCCCAATTTTCACCGGGTTTTTTTTAATTTTCCCGTTTTCCCCGGGTTTCTCCTTTTTGTTTTTTTTATTCCCCATTTCTTATAGAAATTTCTTTAGAATTTTGACCAATTTTCCCCATTTTTAGGCTGATTCTCCCCATTTTTCATCCGATTTCCCCCATTTTTTTTCATAATTTCCCCATTTTTTTCCCAATTTTCACTGGGTTTTTTTTTAATTTTCCCATTTTCCCTGGATTTCTCCTTTTTTGGGAAGATTTCTCCCATTCCCTGTAGAAATTCCCTTGGAATTTTGGCTGGTTTTCCCCCATTTTTAATCCAATTCTCCCCATTTTTTGTTGGTTTTCTCCATTTTTTTCACAATTTCCCCATTTTTTGCCCAATTTTCACTGGGTTTTTAAAAATTTTCCCATTTTCCCTGGATTTCTCCTTTTGGGGGGGAATTTTTCCCATTCCTTGTTGGCATTCCCTTGGATTTTTGACCAATTTTCCCCATTTTTCATCGGTTTTCCCCCATTTTTTTTCCATAATTTCCCCATTTTTTGCCCAATTTTCACCGGGTTTTTTTTTAATTTTCCTATTTTCCCTGGATTTCTCCTTTTTTGGGAAGATTTCTCCCATTCCCTGTAGAAATTCCCTTGGAATTCTGGCTGGTTTTCCCCCATTTTTAATCCAATTCTCCCCATTTTTTGTTGGTTTTCCCCCATTTTTTTTCATAATTTCCCCATTTTTTCCCCGATTTTGATGGGGTTTTTTTTAATTTTCCCGTTTTCCCCGGTTTTCTCCCCGTTTCCCCCTCTCAGGTGGGTGCCTGTGGGTTCAACAGCCGCATCCTGCCCAACGTTTACCCCGTGCGTTTGGTCAAGGTGCAGCCGGACACGCTGGAGCTGCTCCGCGATTCCCGCGGCCTCTGCGTCCCCTGCGCCCCAGGTCGGCCCCAAAACACCAAAATTCCCCTTTTTTACCCCAAAAAATGGCAAATTCTGGCAGGGTTTGGGGGTCCCAAATGGGATTTTCTGGTTGGATTTCACCTCAAAGTTGGGGAAACCCAAATGTCTTGGGGTCACCTTGAGATGATCCCAAAAAATTTGGGGTCGTTTGGACTTGATCCCAAAAAATTTGGGGTTGGTCAGAGACAATTCCCAAAAAATTTGGGGTCGTTTGGAGTTGATCCCCAAAAAAGTTTGAGGTTGTTTGGAGTCATTCCTAAAAAAATTTGGGGTCGCTGGGAGTCGATTGACAAAAAATTTGGGGTCATTTGGAGTTGATCCCAAAAAATTTGAGGTTGTTTGGATTCAATCCCAAAAAAATTTGGGGTCATTTGGAGCCAATTCCCAAAAAATTTGGGGTCATTTGGAGTGGATCCCAAAAAATTTGGGGTCATTTGGAGTTGATCCCAAAAAAATCTGGGGTTGTTTGGAGTCATTCCTAAAAAAATTTGGGGTCCTTTGGAGCTGATCCCAAAAAAAATCTGGGGTCATTTGGACTCAATGCCAAAAAAATTTGGGGGTGTTTGGAGTCAGTCCCAAGAAAATTTGGGATTGTTTGGAGTCAATCCCCAAAAAATTTGAGTTTTTTGGAGTTGATCCCAAAATAATTTGGGTTCCTTTGGCATTGATCCTCAAAAAAGTTTGAGGTTGTTTGGAGTCATTCCTAAAAAAATTTGGGATCGTTTGGAGCCAATGCCCAAAAAATTTGGGCTCATTTGGAGTTGATTCCCAAAAACGTTTGAGGTTGCTTGGAGTCGTTCCTAAAAAAATTTGGGGTCGTTTGGAGCTGATCCCAAAAAAATTTGGGGTTTTTTGGAGTCAATCCCAAAAAAAATTTGGGGTTGTTTGGAGTCAATCCCCAAAAAAATTGAGGTAATTTGGAGTTGATCCCAAAATAATTTGGGTTCCTTTGGCATTGATCCTCAAAAAAGTTTGAGGTTGTTTGGAGTCATTCCTAAAAAAATTTGGGGTCATTTGGAGCCAATCCCCAAAAAATTTGGGGTCGTTGGGAGTCGATTGCCAAAAAATTTGGGGTTGTTTGGAGTCAATCCCAAAAAATTTGGGGTCATTTGGACTCAATCCCAAAAACAATTGAGGTTGTTGGGAGGCAATTGCCAAAAAATTTGGGGGTTGTTTGGACTCAATCCCCAAAAAATTTGGGGTCCTTCTCAGAAATTTTGGTGTTTTCTTGAGTTGGTCCCAAATATTTTGGGATTTCCCACTCCCCTGCGGATTTTGGGATCTTTTTTCTGTGCCAATCCCATGGATTTAGGACCCCATCCCCATTTCCCATGGATTCTGTGACCCCATCCCCATTTCCCCATGGATTTTAGGACCCCATCCCCATTTCCCCATGGATTTAGGACCTCATCCCCATTTCCCATGGATTCTGTGACCCCATCCCCATTTCCCATGGATTTAGGACCCCATTCCCATTTCTCCATGGATTTAGGACCCCATCCCCATTCTCCATGGATTTAGGACCCCATTCCCATTTCCCCATGGATTTGGGACCCCATCCCCATTTCCCATGGATTTAGGACCCCATCCCCATTTCCCATGGATTCTGTGACCCCATCCCCATTTCCCCATGGATTTTAGGACCCCATCCCCATTTCCCCATGGATTTAGGACCTCATCCCCATTTCCCATGGATTCTGTGACCCCATCCCCATTTCCCATGGATTTAGGACCCCATTCCCATTTCCCATGGATTTAGGACCCCATTCCCATTTCCCATGGATTTAGGACCCCATCCCCATTTCCCATGGATTCTGTGACCCCATTCCCATTTCCCCATGGATTCTGTGACCCCATCCCCATTTCCCCATGGATTTAGGACCCCATCCCCATTTCCCATGGATTTAGGACCCCATTCCCATTCCCCATGGATTCTGTGATCCCATTCCCATTTCCCATGGATTTTGGGATCCCATCCCCATTTCCCCATGGATTTAGTACCCCATCCCCATTTCCCCATGGATTTAGGACCCCATTCCCATTTTCCAGGTGAGCCTGGGTTGCTGGTGGGCCGCATCGACCAGCGGGATCCCCTGCGCCGCTTCGACGGCTACGTCAGCGCCGGCGCCACGCGCAGCAAGATCGCCCGCGACGTGCTGGCCAAGGGCGACCAGGCCTACCTGTCAGGTAATCCCCAAATTCCAGACCCCAAATCCCAGGAATTTCCAGCCTGGGACACCCCAGGGGGTTTGGGAATCAACCACCGGAAAAACTCCCGAAGCGTTGGCCACCAACGTTGGGTTTGGGATCTTCTTCCCATTCTTGGGTGACTTTTTGGGTTTTTTTCCCCATTTCCGATGGGAATTCCTGGATTTTCAGACCCCAGATTCCAGGAATTTCCATCCTAGGACACCCCAAAGGGGTTTGGGAATCAAACACAGGAAAAAGTCCCGGAGCGTTGGCCAAAAATCCCAACGTTGGGTTTGGGGTCTTCTTCTCATTCTTTGGTGACTTTTTGGGTATTTTTCCCATTTCCCATGGGAATTCCTGAATTTCCAGACCCCAAATCCCAGGAATTTCCATCCTAGGACATGCCAAAGGATTTGGGAATCAATCCTGGAGTAATCACAAAAAATTCCAAGATTGGTTTTGGATTCTTCTTGTTACTTTATAGGGACTTTTTTGGTTTTTTTTCCGAACTTCCCATGGGAATTCCTGGATTTCCAGACTCCAAATCCCAGGAATTTCCATCCTGGGACATCCCAAAGGGGTTTGGGAATCAAACACAGGAAAAAGTCCCGGAGCGTTGGCCAAAAATCCCAACGTTGGGTTTGGGATCTTCTTCCCATTCTTGGGTGACTTTTTGGGGTTTTTTTCCCATTTCCCATGGGAATTCCTGAATTTTCAGACCCCAAATCCCAGGAATTTCCAGCCTGGGACACCCCAAGGGGTTTGGGAATCAACCACTGGAAAAAGTCCCGGAGCGTTGGCCAAAAATCCCAACGTTGGGTTTTGGGATCTCCCCAATCTTGGGTGGGTTTTGGAGCGTTGTCCCAAATTGTAGATGAGGTTTTGGGTATTTTTCCAACTTCCCATGGGAATTCTTAGATTTCCAGACCCCAAATCCCAGGAATTTCCAGCCTGGGACACCCAAAGGAGTTTGGGAATCAACCACAGGAAAAGGTCCCGGAGCGTTGGCCAAAAATTCCAATGTTGGGATTTGGGATGTCCCCAATCTTGGGTGGGTTTTGGAGCGTTGTCCCAAATTCTAGATGTGTTTTTTTGGGATTTTTCCAACTTCTCATGGGAATTCCTGGATTTCCAGACCCCAAATCCCAGGAATTTCCAGCCTGGGACACCCCGAAGGATTCGGGAATCGATCCTGGAGTGATCATGAAAAATTCCAAGATTGGTTTTGGGTTCTTCTTGTTATTTTATAGGGACTTTTTTGGGTTTTTTTCCCATTTCCCATGGGAATTCCTGGACTTCCAGACCCCAAATTCCAGGAATTTCCATCCTGGGACATCCCAAAGGGGTTTGGGAATCAACCACAGGGAAAAGTCCCGGAGCCTTGGCCAAAAATCCCAACGTTGGGTCTGGGGTTTTCTTCTCATTTTGGGGAATTTTTCCAGGATTTTCCTGTGATTTTTCCCAGATTTTCCCCCAATTTCCCATTTTAGGGGACGTGCTGGTGATGGACAAGCTGGGGTACCTGTATTTCCAGGATTTTTTGGGAATTTTTTTTTTATTAAAAAAAAAAATTTTCTGGATTTTTTGGGACTTTTTTGGAATTTTCCCAGGATTTTTTTCAGGATTTTTCCAGGAATTTTCCCATGATTTTCCCATGATTTATTTCCCTTGACATTTGACCTTTGGCCTTTGACACCCCTGACCTTTGACCCCGACCATTGACATTTGACCCCTGACCCTTGATATTTGATCCTTAACCCTGACCTTTGACCTTTAACCCTTGACCTCTGCCCTTTAACACCCGACCTCTGACCTTTAACCCGAACGTTGACCTTTGACCCCAACCGGTGACCCATTTACCCCGACCATTGACCCATTGACCTCTGACCTTTGACCCGTCACTTTGACCATTGACATTTAACCTCTGACCTTTGACCCCTGGCCTTTGAACCTTGATATTTGACCCATGACACCGGACAGTTGACCATTGACCTTTGCCCCCTGACCTTTGACCTTTAAGCCCTGATCGCTGACCTTTGACCCGACCCTTGACCTTTGCCCTTGCCCTTTGACCCTCTGACCTTTGGGCCCTGACCTTGGACCCTTTACCCCTGTCATTTGACCATTAACCCTGACCTTTGAACCTTGACCTCTGACCTTTGACCCCAACTTTTGACCCTTGTTCTGTGACCCTTTGACCTTTGGCCCTTGACCTCTGACATTTGACCCTTGACCTCTGACCCTTGACTCGACCTGTGATTTTTTTGACCCCTGACCTTTGACCTTTAACCCCTGACATTTAACCTTTTTACTCTTAGCCCCTGACCTTTGATCCCTGACCCCCTGACCTTTGATCCTTGACCTTTGACCTTCTGACCTTTGATTGCCTGACCCTTTATCTTTGACCCTTGACCCCTGTATTTCCGGGATTTTTCTGGAATTTTTCCAGGATTTTTTGGGGGATTTGTTTGGGAGATTTTTCAGGATTTTTAAAGGAATTTTTTTTTTAATTTTCCAGGATTTTTCCCTGATTTCCCATTCCAGGGGACGTGCTGGTGATGGATCATCTGGGGTACCTGTATTTCCGGGATTTTTTTGGGAATTTTTTTGTTGTTTTTTTTTTTAAATTTTTCAGGAATTTTTCCAGAATTTTTCCAGGATTTTTCCAGGATTTTTCCAGGATTTTTCCAGGATTTCCTGTTGCAGGGGACGTGCTGGCGATGGACGATCTGGGGTACCTGCATTTCTGGGATTTTTTTGGGAATTTTTTCAGGATTTTTTTTGGAATTTTTCCAGGATTTTTTTCAGGATTTTTTCAGGAATTTTTCCAGGATTTTTTTCAGGATTTTTTTGGGAATTTTTCCAGGATTTTTTTCAGGATTTTTCCAGGAATTTTTCCAGGAATTTCCCCTGATTTCCCATTTTAGGGGACGTGCTGGTGACGGACGATCTGGGGTACCTGTATTTCCAGGATTTTTTAGGAATTCTTTCTGGATTTTTTTGGTGAATTTTTTGGGAATTTTTCCAGATTTTTCCCTGATTTCCCATTCCAGGGGACGTGCTGGTGATGGATGATTTGGGGTACCTGTATTTCCGGGACCGGGGCGGGGACACGTTCCGCTGGCGCGGGGAGAACGTCTCCAGCACCGAGGTCGAGGGCGCCCTGAGCCGGCTCCTGGGCCAGGCCGACGTCGTGGTCTACGGCGTGGAGATCCCCGGTAAATCCCAAAAAAATAATGGGATAAGGGTGGGGAGATTGTGGGGAAATCCCAAAAATAAAACCAGGATAATGGCCTGGAGATCCCCGGTAAATCCCAAAAAATAATGGGATAAGGGTGGGGAGATGATGGGGAAATCCCAAAAATAAAACCGGGATAATGGTGTAGAGGTCCCCGGTAAATCCCAAAAAAAAACGGGGTAAGGGTGGGGAGATTCAGGGTAAATCCCAAAAAAATCCCGGCATAAGGCTGGGGAGATTATGGGGAAATCCCAAAAATAAAACTGGGATAAGGGTCTGGAGATCCCCGGTAAATCCCAAAAAAATAATGGGATAAGGGTGGGGAGATTGTGGGGAAATCCCAAAAAATAACAGGATAAGGGTGGGGAGATTGTGGGGAAATCCCAAACATAAAACCAGGATAATGGCCTGGAGATCCCTGGTAAATCCCAAAAAATAATGGGATAAAGGCCTGGAAATCATGGGGAAATCAAAAAAAGTAACAGGATAAGGGTGGGGAGATTATGGGGAGATCCTAAAAAATAAAACCAGGATAAGGGCCTGGAGATCCCCGGTAAATCCTAAAAAATAACGGGATAAGGGTGGGGAGATTATGGGGAAATCCCAAAAATAAAACTGGGATAAGGGTGGGGAGATTGTGGGGAAATCCCAAAAAAATAATGGGATAAGGGTGGGGAGATTCCTGGGAAATCCCAAAAAAATAATGGGATAAGGGTGGAGAGATTGTGGGGAGATCCTAAAAAATTAACGGGATAAGGACCTGGAAATTATGGGGAAATCCCAAAAAATAACAGGATAAGGGTGGGGAGATGATGGGGAAATCTCCAAAAATAAATCCAAGATAAGGACCTGGAGATTATGGGTAAATCCCAAAAATAAAACCAGGATAATGGTGTGGAAATCCCCAGTAAATCCCAAAAATAAAACCAGGATGAGGGCCTGGAGATCCCCGGTAAATCCTAAAAAATAACGGGATAAGGGTGGGGAGATTCCTGGGAAATCCCAAAAAAATAATGGGATAAGGGTGGGGAGATTCCTGGGAAATCCCAAAAAAATAATGGGATAAGGGTGGGGAAATTATGGAGAAATCCCCAAAATAAAACTGGGATAACGGCGTGGAGATCCCTGGTAAATCCCAAAATAAAAATCAGGATAATGGTGTGGAAATCCCCAGTAAATCCCAAAAATAAAACTGGGATAATGGCCTGGAGATCCCCGGTAAATCCCAAAAAAATAATGGGATAAGGGTAGGGAGATAATGGGGAAATCCCCAAAATAAAACTGGGATAAGGGTGGGGAGATTGTGGGGAGATCCTAAAAAATTAACAGGATAAGGACCTGGAAATTATGGGGAAATCCCAAAAAATAACAGGATAAGGGTGGGGAGATTATGGGGAAATCCCAAAAATAAAACTGGGATAAGGGTGTAGAGATCCCCGGTAAATCCCAAAAAAAAACGGGGTAAGGGTGGGGAAATTATGGGGAAATCCCAAAAAATAACAGGATAAGGGTGGGGAGATTATGGGGAAATCTCCAAAAATAAATCCAAGATAAGGACCTGGAGATTGTGGGTAAATCCCAAAAATAAAACCAGGATAATGGCATGGAGATCCCCAGTAAATCCCAAAAAAAAACCGGGGTAAGGGTGGGGAGATAATGGGGAAATCCCAAAAAAATAATGGGATAAGGGTGGAGAGATTGTGGGGAGATCCTAAAAAATTAACGGGATAAGGACCTGGAAATTATGGGGAAATCCCAAAAAATAACAGGATAAGGGTGGGGAGATTATGGGGAAATCTCCAAAAATAAATCCAAGATAAGGACCTGGAGATTTTGGGTAAATCCCAAAAATAAAACCAGGATAATGGCATGGAGATCCCCGGTAAATCCCAAAAATAAAACTGGGATAAGGGTGGGGAGATTATGGGGAAATCCCAAAAAATAACGGGATAAGGCTGGGGAGATGATGGGGAAATCCCAAAAATAAAACTGGGATAAGGGTGGGGAGATTGTGGGGAAATCCCAAAAAACCCCAGGATAACAGCATCCAAATCCCACTTTTTGACCAAAATCCCGTTTTTTCCTCAATGCAGAGGTGGAGGGCAGGGTGGGCACAGGGCTGAATCAGAAATGGGATTGGATTTGGGGTCAGGAATGGAGAAATGACAAAAATTCTGGATTTTTTTACCCCAAAATCCCCATTTTTTACCCAAAATCACCATGTTTCTCCCCAAATTTCCATTTTTGACCAAAATCCCATTGTTTCTCCCCAATCCAAGGAGCAGAAGGCAGGGCAGGCATGGGGCTGAACCAGGAATGGAGAAATGACAAAAATTATGGATTTTTTACCCCAAAATCTCCTTTTTTACCCCAAAATCCCCATTTTTCTCCCCAAAATCCCATTTTTTACCAAAATCCCCTTGTTTCTCCCCAACCCAGGGGCAGATGCAGGGCATGGAGCTGAACCAGGAATGGGATTGGATTTAGGAAACCCCAAAATCCTCATTTTTTACCCAAAATCCCCATTTTTTCTCCCAAAATCCCCATTTTTTTACCAAAATCCCGTTTTTTCTCCCCAACCCAGGGGCAGATGCAGGGCATGGGGCTGAACCAGAAATGGGATTGGATTTAGGAAACCCCAAAATCCCAATTTTTAACCCAAAGTCCCCATTTTTTGGACCCCAAAATCCCCATTTTTCTCCCCAAATTTTCATTTTCTACCAAAATCCCATTGTTTTTCCCCAATCCAAGGAGCAAAAGGCAGGGCAGGCATGGGGCTGAATCAGAAATGGGATTGGATTTGGGGTCAGGAATGGAGAAATGACAAAAGTTATGGATTTTTTTACCCAAAATCCCATTTTTTGGACCCCAAAATCCCCATTTTTCTCCCCAAATTTCCATTTTTTGACCAAAATCCCATTGTTTCTCCCCAGCCCAGGGGCGGAGGGCAGGGCAGGCATGGGGCTGAATCAGAAATGTGATTGGATTTGGAGTCAGAAATGGAGAAATGACAAAAATTCTGGATTTTTTTACCCCAAAATCCCCATTTTTTACCCCAAAATCCCCATTTTTGACCCCAAAATCCCATTTTTTACCAAAATCCCATTGTTTCTCCCCAATCCAGGAGCAAAAGGCAGGGCGGGCATGGGGCTGAACCAGGAATGGAGAAATGACAAAAATTCTGGATTTTTGACCCCAAAATCTCCATTTTTGACCCCAAAATCCCCATTTTTTTACCCAAAATCCCCATTTTTGACCCCAAATTTTCATTTTTTACCAAAATCCCGTTGTTTCTCCCCGACCCAGGGGCGGAGGGCAGGGCAGGCATGGCGGTTGTACCAGGAATGTGATTAGATTTGGAATCAGGAATGGAGAAATGACAAAAATTATGGATTTTTTTCCCCAAAATCCCCATTTTTTACCCAAAATCCCATTTTTTACCCAAATCCCAATGTTTCTCCCCAATCCAGGGGCGGAGGGCAGGGCATGGGGCTGTGCCAGGAATGTGATTGGATTTGGAGTCAGGAATGGAGAAATGACAAAAATTCTGGATTTTTGACCCCAAAATCCCCATTTTTTGACCCAAAATCCCATTTTTGACCCAAATCCCATTTTTTACCCAAATCCCGTTGTTTCTCCCCGATCCAGGAGCAGAGGGCAGGGCGGGCATGGCGGCCATCGCTGACCCGCACTCCCGGCTGGACCCGGCCGGGCTGTACCAGGCTCTGGTGCCGGTGCTGCCGCCCTACGCCCGGCCCGTGTTCATCCGCCTGCTGCCGCACCTGGACACCACCGGTACGGGCGGGGCCGGAAGGGGCGGGGCTTAATGGGGCGGGGCCGGAAGGGGCGGGGCTGAGCGGGATGAAATGGGTGGGGCCTAAAGGAATGGGGTTCTAATGGGGTGAGGCCTAAAGGGGTGGGGCTGGATGGGACTAAAGGGGTGTGGCCTAAATGGGTGGGGTTGGATGGGATTAAAGGGGTGGGGCCTAAAGGGGTGGGGCTGGATGGGATTAAAGGGGCGTGACCTAAGTGGGTGGGGCTGGATGGGATTAAAGGGGTGGGGCCTAAAGGGGTGTGGCCCCATTGGATTAAAGGGACATGGCCTAAAGGGGTGGAGCTGAATGGGATAAAAGGGGCATGGCCTAAATGGGTGGGGCTGGATGGGATTAAAGGGATGGGGCCTAAAGGGGCAGGGTCTAAAGGGGTGTGGCTGGATGGGATTAAAGGGGTGGGGCCTAAATGGGTGGGGATGAATAGGATTAAAGGGGCGTGGCCTAAAGGGGTGGGGATGAATAGGATTAAAGGGGTGTGGCCTAAAGGGGTGGGGTTGAATGGGATTAAAGGGGTGTGGCCTAAAGGGGTGGGGTTGAATGGGATTAAAGGGGTGTGACCTAAATGGGTGGGGCTGGATGGGACTAAAGGGGTGTGGCCTAAAGGGGTGTGGCCCCATTGGATTAAAGGGACATGGCCTAAAGGGGTGGGGCTGAATGGGATAAAAGGGGTGGGGCCTAAAGGGGTGGCGCCTAAAGGGGCAGGGTCTAAAGGGGTGTGGCTGGATGGGATTAAAGGGGTGGGGCCTAAATGGGTGGGGCTGGGTGGGAATAAAGGGGCGTGGCCCAAAGGAGTGGGGTCTAATGGGATTAAAGGGGTGTGGTCTAAAGGGGTGGGGTCTAATTGGATTAAAGGGGTGTGGCCTAAAGGGGTGGGGCTGAATGGCATTAAAGGGGTGGAGCCTAAAAGGGCATGTCCTAAAGGGGTGGGATGGAATGGGATTAAAGGGGTGTGGTCTAAAGGGGTGTGGCTGTATGGGATTAAAGGGGCGTGGCCTAAATGGGTGGGGTCTAATGAGCTTAAAAGGGTGGAACCTAAAGATGTGGGACTGAATGGGATTAAAGGGGTGTGGCCTAAAGGGGTGGGGCTGGATGAGATTAAAGGGGTGGGGCCTAAAGGGTGGGGCTAAGGGGGCGGGGCCTAAAGGGGTGGGGCTGGATGGGATCAAAGGGGCGTGGCCTAAATGAGTAGACCTGAATGGGATTAAAGGGGCGTGGCCTAAAGGAGTGGGGTCTAATGGGATTAAAGGGGTGTGGCCTAAAGGGGTGGGACTGGATGGGGACTAAAGGGGCGGGGACTAAAGGGGTGGGTGCCAGGGGGTGGGGCTTAAATGGTCAGGGTTGGGTGGGGTTTAAGGGGTGGGGTCTAAAGGGGTGTGGCTTTAAGGGGTGGGGCCTAAAGGGGCAGGGCTTCTAGATGGGTGTGGCTTTCGGGGTGTGGCTTAAATGGGTGGGGGCTAAAGGGTGTGGCCTAATTAGGAGTGTGGCTTGGTGGGGTGTGGCCAAAAGGGGCGTGGCCTAAGAGGGGTTGTTCCCACATCCTGAATTCCCGAATTTCCCAACTCCAGGCACGTTCAAGCTGCAGAAGACGCGGCTGCGGGGGGAGGGCTGGGACCCCCGGCTGGTCCCCGATCGCCTCTTCGTGCTCGACCCCCAGCGCGGCCGCTACGTCCCCCTGGACGGGGAGATGCACGCCAGGATCTGCGCTGGGAAAACCAGGTTCTGATCCTGCTGGGATCCTAAAAATCCTCCTGGGATCCTAATAAACCACCCTGGGATCCCAAAAATCCCGCTGGAAAACCTCCCTGGGATCCTGAAAATCTGAAAATCCCATGGACTGGGAGGCGTACGTGAGGATTTGTGCTGGAAAAACAGGTTCTGATCCCCAAAAATTTCTCACTGGGATCCTAAAAGTCCTGCTGGGATTCAAAAGAACCACCCTGGGATCCTGAAAGTCCCAAAAATCCTGCTGGATTTCCTGGAAAACAGCAGAAATTCCTACAAAAGAGCAGAATTCCCAGGGAAAATGGTAGGATTTTCTGGCAAACAGAACTCCCAGGAAAACTGTGGGATTTTGAAGGAAAAAGCAGGATTTGACTGTAAACCAGTCATATTCCCGAGCATCCTGGAGGAACTCAGCAGAATTCCCAAGGATTTCCAGGAAATTTGTGACTTTTTTCTGAGGAAAAACAGTGGAATTTCAAGGAAAACCGGGACTGACAGAGAACGGACTCCATCATCGCCCTCACAGGCGCTAATTAACTCCGACAGCGCTAATTAACGACTAATTCGTGCCTAATTAACCTGCCTAGGACCTCCTTTGGAACTTCCCGCCGCGCTGGGGCCAGCACGGACATTTTTATTGACGGAGCCCCAGCGCCAGAGTGGAATTAACCCATTTGGGCCGTTTTTAACCCGATCCTTTCCCTTTGGTTGTGCCTGACCACGAGGCCATTAAAAACCAGCGACTGTGCCGCGTGCTGTGTGCGGGGAACAGCGAGGGAGGGTTGGCGTGGGGGTGGCGGGGAAAAGGCAGCGAGGCAGCCGCGCTCCTCCGGGCAGCGCCGCTACGCAAGGCCGAGGCTTCGCTAGGCCGCGCGTTGCTAAGCAACGCGTCGCGATGACGTAACTTCCGGCGAAAAAACCAGTGGTCGCGTAGCAACGCGTCGCGCTGCTGACATCACTTCCTCCTTCTCCCCCTGGGCGGCGCCATCATGGCGGCCGTGTCGGTTTTCCCTTCCCAACGCGAGCTCGGCGCGGCTCTGGCGCGGTTGGTGACCGAGGCGGCGGCCGAGGCGGTGGCGAGCAGCGGCCGCTTCACGCTGGGGCTGTCCGGGGGCTCGCTGGTGGCGCTGCTGGCGCGGGAGCTGCCGCCCGCCCTCAGCGCGGCTCCCGGGGCCGATCCGTCGCGCTGGCTCGTGGCGTTCTGCGATGAGCGCCTGGTGCCGCCCGAGCACCCCGAGAGCACCGGCGGCGCCTACCGGGTGAGGGAGGGGAGAGGGCGGCACAGCGGGAGGGGTCCCTGGGCCTGCACCAGTTCCTCCCAGTCTGGCCCAGTTCCTCCCAGTTCCTCATAGCTCCTCCCAGTCCCTCCCAGTAACGCTGTGCCCCATTCCCAGTTCCTGTTCCAGTTTGCTCCTCCAGTCCCTCCCAGTTAACGGTGTCACCCCTTCCCAGTCCCTCCCAGTGCTCCCAGTAACGCTGATCCCCATTCCCAGTCCCTCCCAGTGCTCCCAGTAACGCTGATCCGCATTCCCAGGTTCTCTCCCAGTGCTCCCAGTAACCCTGATCCCATTCCCAGTCCCAGGTGTTCTCCCAGTTGCCCCCCAGGTTCTCTCCCAGTGCTCCCAGTAACCCTGATCCCATTCCCAGTCCCAGGTGTTCTCCCAGTTGCCCTCTCCTGGCCCCCAGGTTCTCTCCCAGTGCTCCCAGTAACGCTGTGTCCCATTCCCAGTCCCAGGTGTTCTCCCAGTTGCCCCCCCCTGGCCCCCAGGTTCTCTCCGTCTCCCCCGAGCTCGGCCCGGCCGCGGCCGCCAGGGACTACGAGGAGCAGCTCAGGAAGGTACTGGGCAAACTGGGATGGACTGGGAGGGGATTGGGAGGGTACTGGGCAAACTGGGAGGGACTGGGAGGGAACTGGGATGGACTGGGATGGACTGGGAGGGGACTGGGAGGGGATTGGTGGGAACTGGGACGGACTGGGAGGTACTGGGATGGACTGGGATGGAACTGGGATAAACTGGGATCAGTCACTGGTCCATACTGGTCTGCACTGGTCCATACTGGTCTGCACTGGTCCATACTGGTCTGCACTGGTCCATACTGCTCCATACCAGTCTGTACTGGTTTACACTGGTCTGTACTGATTTACACTGGTCTGTACTGGTTTATGTCGGTCCCTACCGGTTTGTACTGGTCCGTACCGGTCCGTACTGGTTTATACTGGTCCATACTGGTCTGTACTGGTTTATACTGGTCCATATTGGTTTATATTGGTCCGTACTGGTCCATAATGGTCTGTACTGATTTATATTGGTTTATACTGGTCCATACTGGTGCATAGCAGTCTGTACTGGTTTGTATTAGTTTATATCAGTCTGTACTGGTCCGTACCGGTTCATACTTGTCCATACTGGTTTATACTGGTCTATACCGGTCTGTACTGGTTTATACCGGTCCGTACCAGTCTGTGCTGGTTTATACTGGTCCGTACTGGTTTATGTCGGTCTGTACTGGTTTATATTGGTTTATACTTGTCCATACCGGTCCATACCGGTCCATACTGGTCCATACTGGTTTATACTGCCCATACTGGTCCATACTGGTCCATACTGGTTTATACCAGTCTGTACTGGCCCATACTGGTCCATACTGGTTTATACCGGTCCATACTGGTCCGTACTGGTTTATATTGGTTTATATCAGTCCGTACTGGTCCATACTGGTCCGTACCGGTCCGTACTGATCCATACTGGTCTATACTGGTCCATACTGGTCCGTACTGGTCCATAGTGGTCCGTACTGGTCCATACTGGTTTATACTGGTCCATAGTGGTCCGTACTGGTCCATACTGGTTTATACTGGTCCATAGTGGTCCGTACTGGTCCATACTGGTTTATACTGGTCCATAGTGGTCCATATTGGTCCATACCAGTCCGTACTATTTTATACCCATCTGTACTGGTCCATACCGGTCCATACTGGTCCATACCGGTCCGTACTGGTCCGTACTGGTCCATACTGGTCCATACTGGTTTTCAGGCGTTCCCCGGCCCGGCCGTGCCCCAGTTTGATTTGCTGCTGCTGGGGCTGGGCCCGGACGGTCACACCTGCTCGCTGTTCCCGGGACACGCCCTGCTCCAGGTAACACCCAAACATTCCCTGAATTCCCAAAAATCCCAAATATTCCCAAAAATTCCCAACATTCCAAAAAATTCCCAACATTCCAAACATTCCTTAAATTCCCCGAATTCCCAACATTCCCGACGTTCCCAATATTCGCAAAAATTCATAAATGCCCAACATTCCCAAAATTCAAAAAAATTCCCAACATTCCCCAAATTCCAAAATGCTCAAAATTCCCCAAAATTCCCATAGTTCCCAAAATTCCCAAAAATTCCCCAAATTCCCCAAAATTCCCAACATTCCCAAAAATTTCCCAAATTCCCAATGTTCCCAAAAATTCCTAAAATTCCAAAAAATGCCCCAAATTCCCAACGTTCCCAAAATGCCCAAAATTCCCAACATTCCCAACAATTCCTTGAATTCCAAAAAAATCCCCGAATTCCCCAAATTTCTCAAATTCCCAACATTGCCCAAAATTCCCAACGTTCCCAACATTCCCCAAATCCCTAAAAATTCCCAAAATTCCCAAAAATTCTCAAATTCCTGAAGTTCCCTAAAATTCCCAACATTCCCAAAAATTCCCAACGTTCCCAACAATTCCCAACGTTCCCCAAACTCCCAACATTCCCAATGTTCCCAAAAAATTCCCCAAATTTCCAACATTTCCCAACAATTCCCTGAATTCCAAAACATTCCCCAAATTCCCCGAATTAAAAAAAAATCCCAAATTCCCAACATTCCAAAAAATTCCAAAAATTCCCCAAATTCCCAACATTCCCCAATTCCCCAAATGCCCAACGTTCCCAAAAATTACCAACATTCGCCAAATTCCCAAAATTCTCAAAATTCCCAATGTTCCCAAATCCCCAAATTCTCTAAATTCAAAAAAATTCCCCAAATTTCTCGAATTTCCCAAATTCCAAGAAATTCCCTGACATTCCCAACATTCAAAAAAATTCCCAAAATTCCCCAAAATTCTCTAAATTCCCAAAATTTCCCAGATTTCTCAAATCCCCAAAATTCCCCAAATTCCCTGACATTCCCAATGTTCCCAACATTCCCAGAAATTCCCAAAATTCCAAAAAATTCCCAACATTCCCTAAATTCTCTAAATTCCCAACATTCCAAAAATTCCCCAAATTCCCCAAATTCTCAAAAACTCCCCAAAATTTTCATTGTTCCTTAAATTCCCAACGTTCCCCAAATGCCCCAAATTCCCAATGTTCTCAAAATCCCCAAATTCCAAAAAATTCCAGAAATTCCCCAAATTTCTCAAATTCCCAAAATTTCCAAAATTCCTGAAATTCCCAATGTTCCCAAAATCCCCAAATTCTCTAAATTAAAAAAAATTCTCAAAATTCCCCAAATTCCCCAAAATTCCCCAAATTCCCAACATTCCCAAAAATTCCCAACGTTCCCAAATTCCCTAAATTCCCCAAAATCTCATCATTCAAAAAAAATTCCTAAATCCCAAAAATTCCCCAAATTCCCAATGTTCCCAAAATCCCCAAATTCTCTAAATTCCAAAAAATTCTCAAAATTCCCAAAAATCCCAAAAATTCCCAAAAATCCCCAAATTCCCCAAATTCCCAAAATTCCAAAAATTCCAAAAAATCCCTGTGATTTTTCCCATTTCCCCCTAGATTTTCTCTGTTCATTTTCCCATTTTCCCTGTTCATATTCCCATTTTTCCCATTATTTTTCCCTGTTAATATTTTGATTTTCCCCCTGGATTTTCCTTGTAATATTTCCATTTTCCCTGAATTTTTCCCTGTTAATATTCCCATTTTTTCCTGGATTTTCCCTGTTAATATTCCCATTTTCCTCTGGATTTTCCCTGTTAATATTCCCATTTTTTCCTGGATTTTCCCTGTTAATATTCCCATTTTTTCCTGGATTTTCCCTGTTAATATTCCCATTTTTTCCTGGATTTTTCCCATTTTCCTCTGGATTTTTCCTGTTATTTTTCCCTGTAACTTTTCCCATTTTCCCCATTATTTTTCCAGTTAATATTTGTATTTTTCCCATTATTTCCCCAGGAGCAGGATGCCCTGGTGGGATTTTTGGAGGACTCTCCCAAGCCCCTGGATTTCCCCTCTTCATATTTTTATTTTCCCCTGGATTTTCCCTGTTAATATTTCCATTTTCCCTGTTAATATTCCCATTTTTCCTGGATTTTTCCCTTTATTTTTCCCTGTTAATTTTTTCATTTTCCCCAGGATTTTCCCCATTTTCCCCTGAATTTTCCCTGTTAATATTTCCATTTTTCCCAATTAATATTTTCATTTTTTCCTGGATTTTTCCCTGTAATTTTCCCATTTTACCCAGGATTTTCCCCGTTATTTTTCCCAGTTAATATTCCTGTTTTTTCCTGTTAATATTTATATTTTCCCCATTATTTTCCCCAGGAGCAGCATTCCCTGGTGGGATTTTTAGAGCACTCTCCCAAGCCCCTGGATTTCCCCTGTTAATATTCCCATTTTTCCCTGGATTTTCCCAGTTAATATTCCCATTTTTTCCTGGATTTTCCCTGTTAATATTCCCATTTTCCCCTGGATTTTCCCTGTTCATATTCCCATTTTCCCCTGGATTTTCCCTGTTAATATTCCCATTTTTCCCAATTAATATTTTCATTTTTTCCTGGATTTTTCCCTGTAATTTTCCCATTTTACCCAGGATTTTCCCCATTATTTTTCCCAGTTAATATTCCTGTTTTTTCTTGTTAATATTTATATTTTTCCCATTGTTTTCCCAGGAGCAGCATTCCCTGGTGGGATTTTCAGAGCACTCCCCCAAGCCCCTGGATTTCCCCTCTTCATATTCCCATTTTCCCTGTTAATATTCCCATTTTCGCAGTTAATATTTCCGTTTTCCCTGTTAATATTTCCATTTTCCCCATTATTTTTCCCTGTTAATTTTTTCATTTTCCCCCTGGATTTTTCCCATTTTCCCCTGAATTTTCCCTGTTAATATTCCCATTTTCTCTGTTAATATTTCCATTTTCTCCTGGATTTTTCCCATTATTTTTCCCTGTTAATTTTTTCATTTTCCCCAGGATTTTTCCCATTTTCCCCTGAATTTTCCCTGTTAATATTTCCATTTTCCCTGTTAATATTCCCATTTCCCTGATAATATTTCCATTTTCCCCTGTTTTTTCCCATTATTTTTCCCTGGTAATTTTTTCATTTTCCCCTGGATTTTTCCCATTTTCCCATGGATTTTCCCTGTTAATATTCTCATTTTTTCCTGGATTTTCCCTGTTCATATTCCCATTTTCCCCTGGATTTTCCCTGTTCATATTCCCATTTTCCCCTGGATTTTCCCTGTTAATATTCCCATTTTTTCCTGGATTTTCCCTGTTCATATTCCCATTTTCCCCTGGATTTTCCCTGTTCATATTCCCATTTTTTCCTGGATTTTCCCTGTCAATATTCCCATTTTTTCCTGGATTTTCCCTGTTAATATTCCCATTTTTTCCTGGATTTTTCCCATTTTCCCCTGGATTTTCCCTGTTAATATTCCCATTTTTCCCAATTGATATTTTCATTTTTTCCTGGATTTTTCCCTGTAATTTTCCCATTTTACCCACGATTTTCCCCATTGTTTTTCCCAGTTAATATTCCTGTTTTTTCCTGTTAATATTTATATTTTTCCCATTATTTTCCCAGGAGCAGCATTCCCTGGTGGGATTTTTAGAGGACTCTCCCAAGCCCCTGGATTTCCCCTGTTCATATTCCCATTTTTCCCTGTTCATTTTCCCATTTCCCCTGTTAATATTCCCATTTTCCCTGTTATTTTTCCCTGTTAATTTTTTCATTTTCACCTTGGGTTTTTCCCTTTTTCCCCTGAATTTTCCCTGTTAATATTTCCATTTTTCCCTGTTAATATTTCCATTTTTCCCTGTTAATATTTCCATTTTTCCCTGTTAATATTTCCATTTTTCCCTGGATTTTTCCCATTATTTTTCCCTGTTAATTTTTTCATTTTCCCCAGGATTTTTCCCATTTTCCTATGGATTTTCCCTGTTAATATTTCCATTTTCCCTGTAATTTTTCCCTGTAATTTTCCCATTTTCCCCTGGATTTTTCTCATTATTTTTCTCTGTTAATTTTCTCATTTTCCCCTGGATTTTTGCTGTTATTTTTCCCTGTTCATATTCTCATTTTCCTCTGGATTTTCCTCTGGATTTTTCCCTGTAATTTTCCCATTTTCCCCTGTTAATATTCCCATTTTTCTCTGGATTTCCCCAGTTAATATTTCCATTTTTCCCAGTTAATATTCCCATTTTTTCCTGGATTTTTCCTATTTTCCCGAGGATTTTCCCCATTATTTTTCCCAGTTAATATTCCTGTTTTTTCCTGTTAATATTTATATTTTTCCCATTATTTTCCCCAGGAGCAGCATTCCCTGGTGGGATTTTTGGAGGACTCTCCCAAGCCCCTGGATTTCCCCTGTTTATATTTCCATTTTTCCTGTTAATATTTCCATTTTCCCCATTATTTTTCCCTGTTAATTTTTTCATTTTCACCTTGGATTTTTCCCTTTTTCCCATGGATTTTCCCTTTTAATATTTCCATTTTTTCCTGTAATTTTCCCATTTTCCCCTGGATTTTCCCCATTATTTTTGCTGTTAATATTTCTATTTTCCCCTGGATTTTTCTCATTTTCCCATGGATTTTCCCTGTTAATATTCCCATTTTCTCTGTTAATATTTCCATTTTTCCCTGGATTTTTGCCATTATTTTTCCCTGTTCATATTCCCATTTTTTCCTGGATTTTCCCTGTTAATATTCCCATTTTTCTCTGGATTTCCCCAGTTAATATTTCTATTTTTCCCAGTTAATATTCCCATTTTTTCCTGGATTTTCCCTGTTAATATTCCCATTTTTTCCTGGATTTTTCCCATTTTCCCATGGATTTTCCCTGTTCATATTCCCATTTTCCCCTGGATTTTCCCTGTTAATATTCCCATTTTTTCCTGGATTTTCCCTGTTAATATTTCGATTTTCCCCTGTTTTTTTTCCCATTTTCCCCTGGATTTTCCCCGTTATTTTTCCCTGTAACTTCTCCCATTTCCCCCATTATTTTTCCCAGTTAATATTTACATTTTCCCATTTATTTTCCCCATTCCCAGGAGCAGCATTCCCTGGTGGGATTTTTAGAGGACTCTCCCAAGCCCCTGTTCATATTCCCATTTTTCCTGTTAATATTCCCATTTTTTCTGTTAATATTTCCATTTTCCCCTGGATTTTTCCCTTTACTTTTCCCTGTTATTTTTTTCATTTTCTCCTGGATTTTTCCCATTTTCCCATGGATTTTCCCTGTTAATATTCCCATTTTCCCCTGGATTTTCCCTGTTAATATTTCCATTTTTCCCTGTAATTTTCTCATTTTCCCCTGGATTTTTCCTGTTATTTTTCCCTGTAACTTTTCCCATTTTCCCCATTATTTTTCCTGTTAATATTTATATTTTTCCCATTATTTTCCCAGGAGCAGCATTCCCTGGTGGGATTTTTGGAGGACTCTCCCAAGCCCCCTCCCCGGCGTGTGACGATGACGCTGCCGCTGCTCAACTCCGCCCGCCGGGTCCTGCTGGTGGCGGCCGGGGCCAGCAAAGCTCCTGTGCTCAAGGTTTGGGGGGAAATCCTGGGGATTTGGGCAAAATCTGGGATTTGGGGGGAAATTGGGGGTGTTGGGGTTAAAATCTGGGATTTTAGGGTGAAATTCTGGGAGTTTTGGGGTGAAATTCTGGGAATTTTGGGGTTAAATCTGGGATTTTTGGGGTGAAGTTCTGGGGTTTGGGGTCTCAAATCCTGGGTTTTGGGGTGAAATTCTGGGATTTTGGGGTGTAAATTCTGGGGTTTTGAGGTGAAATCCTGAGATTTTTGGGAGTAAATCTGGGATTTTGGGGTAAATTCCTGGGATTTTGGGTCTCAAATCTTGAGATTTTGGGGTAAATTCCTGGGATTTTGGGGTGAAATCTTGAGATTTTGGGGTGAAATTCTGGGGTTTTGGGTCTCAAATTTTGGGATTTTGGGTCTCAAATCCTGAGATTTTTGGGAGTAAATCTGGGATTTTGGGGTAAATTCCTGGGATTGTGGGGTGAAATTCTGGGGTTTTTGGGCTAAATCCTGGGGTTTTGGGTCTCAAATTTTGGGATGATGGGATGAAATTCTGGAATTTTGGGGTGTAAATCCTGGGATTTTGAGGTGAAATTTTGGGATTTTTCGGTGAAATTCTGGGATTTTGGGGTGAAATCCTGGGGGTTTTGGGCTGAAATCCTGGAGGTTTGGGCAAAATCGAGGGTTTTTGGGGTGAAAGTGGGGATTTTGAGGGGAAATCCTGGGAGTTTTGGGGTCAATTCTTGGTGAAATCCTGGGATTTTGGGGTGAAATTCTGGGGTTCTTGGGTTAAATCAGGGATTTTGGGGTGAAATTGGGGGTGTTGGGGTTAAAATCTGGGATTTTTGGGTCTCAAATCTTGGATTTTGGGGCGAAATTCTGGGGATTCTGGGGTTAAATCTGGGATTTTTGGAGTGAAATTCTGAGAATTTTGGACTGAAATCCTGGAGGTTTGGGCAAAATCGAGGATTTTTGGGGTGAAATTGGGGATTTTGGGGTGAAATTCTGGGAATTTTGGGCAAAATTCTGGGGGTTTGGGTCTCAAATCCTGGGATTTTGGGGTGAAATTTTGGGATTTTTCAGTGAAATTCTGGGGTTTTTGGGGGTAAATCCTGAGATTCTGGGGTGAAATCCTGGGGTTTTGGGTCTCAAATTTTGGGATTTTGGGTCTCAAATCTTGGGATTTTGGGGCGAAATTCTGGGGGTTCTGGGGTTAAATCTGGGATTTTGGGGGTGAAATTCTGGGATTTTGGGGTGAAATTCTGGGATTTTGGGGGAAATCTGGGATTTTGGGGTCAATTCCTGGGGTTTTGGGGTTAAATCTGGGATTTTGGGATTAAAGCCTGGGGGTTTTGGGATGAAATTCTGGGAATTCTGGGGTGAAATTCTGGGAATTTTGGGGTGAAGTTCTGGGAGTTTGGGGTGAAATTCTGGGGTTTTAGGTCTCAAATCCTGGGGTTTTGGGGTGAAATTGGGGATTTTTTTGGGTGAAATTAGGGATTTTGGGGTTAAAATCAGGGAGTTTTGGGGTGAAATCCTGGGGTTTTGGGTTGATGTTCTGGGATTTTTGGGAGTAAATCTGGGATTTTGGGGTTAGTTCCTGGGATTTTGAGGTTATATCCTGGGGTTTTGAGGTGAAATTCTGGGATTTTGGGGTGAAATCCTGGGATTTTTTGGGTGTAATCTTGGGATTTTGGGTCTCAAATCCTGGATTTTGGGGTGAAATCTGGGATTTTGGGGTGAAATTCTGGGGTTTTGGGTCTCAAATCCTGGGGTTTTGGGGTGAAATTGGGGATTTTTGGGGTGTAAATCCTGGGATTTTTGGGGTGAAATCCTGGGATTTTGGGTCTCAAATTTTGGGATTTTGGGGTGAAATTCTGGGATTTTTGGGTGTAAATCCTGGGAATTTTGGGGTGAAATCCTGGAGATTTGGGCAAAATCGAGGATTTTTGGGGTGAAATAGGGGATTTTGAGGGGAAATCCTGGGATTTTGGGGTCAATTCTTGGGGTTTTGGGTCTCAAATCATGGGGTTTTGGGGTTAAATTGGGGATTTTGAGGGGAAATCCTGGGATTTTGGGGTGTAAATTCTGGGATTTTGAGGTGAAATCCTGGGGTTTTGGGGTGAAATCCTGGGAGTTTTGGGGTGAAATTCTGGGAATTTTGGGGTCAATTCCTGGGGTTTTGGGGTTAAATCTGGGATTTTGGGATTAAAGCCTGGGGGTTTTGGGGTGAAATCTGGGAATTTTGGGACGAAATTCTGGGAATTTTGGGTTGAAATTCTGGGAGTTTGGGGTGAAATTCTGGGGTTTTGGGTCTCAGATCCTGGGGTTTTGGGGTAAAATTGGGGATTTTTTGGGGTGAAATTGGGGATTTTGGGGTTAAATCTGGAGATTTTGGGGTGAAATCTGGGATTTTTGGGGTGAAATTCTGGGGTTTTGGGGTGATATTCTGGGATTTTTGGGAGTAAATCTGGGATTTTGGGGTTAATTCCTGGGATTTTGGGTCCCAAATCCTGGGATTTTGGGGTTAGTTCCTGGAATTTTGAGGTTATATCCTGGGGTTGTGGGGTGAAATCTGGGATTTTTGGGGGGAAATTCTGGGGTTTTGGGTCTCAAATCCTGGGATTTTGGGGTGGCATTTTGGGATTTTTGGGCTGAAATTGGGGATTTTGGAGTGAAATTCTGGGGTTTTGGGTCTCAGATCCTGGGGTTTTGGGGGGAAATCCTGAGAATTTTGGGATGAAATCCTGGAGGTTTGGGCAAAATCGAGGGTTTTTGGGGTGAAATTGGGGATTTTGAGGGGAAATCCTGGGATTTTGGGGTCAATTCCTGGGATTTTTGGGGTGAAATTCTGGGAATTTTGGGCAAAATCTGGGGTTTTGGGTCTCAAATCCTGGGATTTTGGGGTGAAATTTTGGGATTTTTCGGTGAAATTCTAGGGTTTTTGGGGGTAAATCCTGAGATTTTGGGGTGAAATCCTGGGGTTTTGGGTCTCAAATTTTGGGATTTTGGGTCTCAAATCTTGGGATTTTGGGGCGAAATTCTGGGGGTTCTGGGGTTAAATCTGGGATTTTGGGGTGAAATTCTGGGATTTTGGGGTGAAATTCTGGGATTTTGGGGTCAATTCCTGGGGTTTTGGGGTTAAATCTGGGATTTTGGGATTAAAGCCTGGGGGTTTTGGGGTGAAATCTGGGATTTTTGGGGTGAAATTCTGAGATTTTGGGGTGAAATCTGGGAATTTTGGGGTGAAATCCTGGGGTTTTGGGGTGAAATTCTGGGGTTTTGGGGTTAATTCCTGTGGTTTTGGGTCTCAGATTCTGGGATTTTGGGGTGAAATCCTGAGATTTTGTGTCGAAATCCTGGATTTTGGGGTGAAATCTGGGATTTTGGGATTAATTCCTGGGATTTTGGGGGGAAATCCTGGGATTTTTGGGGTGTAATCTTGGGATTTTGGGTCTCAAATCCTGGGGTTTTGGGGTGAAATTCTGGGGTTTTTGGGGGTAAATCCTGAGACTTTCGGGTGTAAATCCTAGGATTTTGGGTCTCAAATTTTGGGATTTTGGGGTGAAATTGGGGATTTTGGGGTTAATTCTTGGGATTCTGGGTCTCAAATTCAGGGATTTTGGGGTTAAATCCTGGGGTTTTGGGCAAAATCTGGGGGTGTTGGGGTGATATTCTGGGAATTTTGGGGTGAAATCTGGGAATTTTGGGGTGAAATCCCGGGGTTTTGGGCAAAATCTGGGAT